>NC_051155.1:90407958-90544695 GCF_013339745.2 Dermacentor silvarum
CGTGCGTTCGCTCCCTGTGAAAGCGCGCGTGCCTCGCACCCTTTCACTCGCACATACAGCGTTCGGAGCGCGGCGACGATCGCCGTTGACGTCATACGGAACCTCACGGCGACGGCGAACGGCGAGACGATGGCGACGCCGACGGCAGAAATCCGCTTTGGAGTGTCCATATAATTGCTATCGCAATAAAACGTTGCGAGGAGAGAAGGTGGTAAAGGCTTCCGACGCTGCTCGACGAGTGTCCCGTTCTGATCTCGTCGAAAACCTCCGAGCCTACCCCAGCGGCTTGGAGACGTTCCGAGAACGGGTACGGCCACGCTAGCGGCAAAAACGCGTAGCAACGCGTCATGCGGCGCGCGGCAAAAGCCGCAGGAATCGGGGGTTTAGCGGCGTGCCGCGCGAAATAGGTTCGAGACCCATTTATGCGGCAAATGCCTTGTGCCGCTAGATGAAGAACCAATCAAAAGCGGCGAGGGTGACGTCACGGAGTCATCGCAACCGGACCGCCGCCGGTCCGCGCCGGGTTTTCAATCGACGATCGTCGTCTCTCGCATGAAACAACGAGCGCTCGCGGTGTTGTTCGCGCGTTCGGAGAGCGCGGGAGTTCTTATCGCACTGCCGCGCGACGAGACGCGCGTGCCACTGTGGCCTCGCGGCAAGGCGCTGACGCGCGGCAACGTGCCGCTCGCGCGTTTTTTGCCGCTAGCGTGGCCGTACCTTACAAATGAACGAAGCATTTAGCATGGGGTGCTCGCGCTTAAAAGGCGACAGTTATCGATCCGTTATCGCAGCGCCAGCGATAACGGTTGCTGGCATAAATCGCACAGCCAACGCCTGCGTCGCGGCCCTGTCGCCTTGACCATAATTGACGTCGCTGCTCATTGGCTAGGAACCGTATTTCAGCCTCGGCTTCGCGACCATCACCTAGGCTACCCCACACGAGCGCTTTTTCACCGGCCACTATTCTTCCACCATGTCTTCTGGCGGCACTGGCCGCGGGCAGCATGAGCAGCATGCAACGTCGGGCGAAGCCGACGTTAGAGTTTATATCCTACAGTAGCGCACCCAGGATCTCTGCCAAGAGGGTTGACAGTTTGCCTTAGTTTGCCAATACCATCTAAACAGCACTCATTTAAATTTCTGGGCGGGAAATTGTCAAAAAAAATGCGCCTGTTGCGCAAGTTTGCGACTGTGCAGACGACTGCGCGTCTTACATCGTAGTTGCAGTACTCAAAGGCGCAAGGAAAGGAAAGGGGTTAAAGGGGGGGGGGGGTAACTCGGCCTAAGGGGAGGGTTACGACCCCCGAACGCCCCCGCCCCCCCCCCCGGTCGGTGCGCTACTGATATGCTATATACAATAACTCTAGCAGACGTCTCTGGCCAACGCCTCCTAGAAGTTTTTTTTAGGAGGCGTTGCTCTGGCCAGCCATGAAATTTTCGCACTCGGCATTATGCATGCAGCCATAAGCGGAAGGTTTTCATTTTTCCGGGGGGGGGGGAGGAAATGGGGCCTGACCAACTTTCTGAACCTCCCCCATGTATGCATTTATATATATATATATATATATATATATATATATATATATATATATATATATTCCCTTTAATAACAGTTACACTGGAAACTTCGTATGACCTCAAAAGATTGTTCACTGAAGTGACGAGCTTACATGAGTATTTGCACGTCCTCAGTGTAGGAGACAATTCAGTTTTACAGCCTGAGTCCCCTCGCACTGCCAAGAGACTGGCTTCTCTTGGATGAGCCATGTGACAAGCGGATTCAGTTAAACACGTTAGGGAGATACATGTGTTTTGTGCGTATTAAATAGCCCGAGTACACATCTATGAGAAAGCAATGTAACGCCTTGTACAAGATTTAATACAAAAGATACAATCAAGAAATGTTTTCCTGACGAAAGGTCAGTTATTGAGAACATAAGATATAACATATGTAAACATTAAACGATATATAAGAATTTCTGAACACAACTTATGACTAGAATTATTAGCATAAGTATAATGTGATTCCATAACGCCAGTTTCATTACATGTCAAAGCATGCCTTATGCCACTGGTTTCGTATATTTTCCGGAGGGAGAACGAAGGATTATAGAGTAAAAATTATCAGGTGCCCAAATAAATAAACACATCAACAAATGAATAAATAAGACAGCGATGTCTGAAAAGCGCGAAAGGATTCGATAGCAAATATAGGAACAACGTGGATTGTGTTATTGAGAGGCAAATGCAGCATACGACGCATAAAAATTAATAAGGAAAATGCACAGATAGACTAGGGAGTTTTACAAATAGCGCAACCACGCGTCTTTTCTTACCCAAATGCCCTCACTCTGCTTGTGCTGTTATGGACCCCATTTTCGTTCCTTTGTATAACTTTTCGCGTTGTTTTCTAAGCCAGGTGGTTTGCTTTGACTTGTAAGTTGGTGCCTTTCTCTCGTCTATTAAAGACGTCAGTTCGTTGCCTGATGCGATGATTTCACCATCACTGAAAAAGTGTTCGTTCGGGCACTTGATCTGGAAATGAAGTCGTCGGCAATCTTAATGAAATTTATTTTGCGGGAGAGTTAGTTGTGGGCGTGAAAAAATTGCCAGATGGTTCAAACGGGCTTGTCCAGTCGTCGACCGCAAGTACATTTTCAGTCGCCGAAGGCAAGAAAAGGAGCTCTCGGATGTGCTTGACGAGACCGGTATGGCCAACGCATTTTTTTAGCTTGGCCATTTCCGGCAAAATGTTTCGCAGGTGTTAGCCCTTGCCCCCCGTAAACATGTACACGACGTCCCCAAATGTGTGCGATGATGCCGACCTTTGCTGGCTTAAAATGTCAATCAGCATATCTCTGTGCAAAATGAGGCGTCCTGGTTCAAGGTCGTCACCGTAGAACTATGTTATATATGCTTCGTCTTCCTTCCCTATGGAAAGCTGCTCAATGTCGGACTTATGCTGCCACATATTAGGTGGATACCTGTTGTTTAATGAAGACAGCACTGTGTCAAGTACTTCACAGAACCTCTGGCGATACATGTCACTCACTGATGGAAACACGTGAGCTGAGGAACCTTCTTGGTAGTGGCGTGGAGTCGTCTTTCGCCTAACGGCTGGAACACACGGGTCCTCAACTACTTTTCCTGCCTCTGCCATCATATGTGAGTCACGCGCTTCATTTTGGAGTTAATCTGCGCCGAGTTCAATCTTGGGCCATCCGAGATGGCTGGTCCCTTCGCGTGCGCTGTCTCCCCGCGCGCCTAGTGTTATGCTTCTGCTGGTGCTTATACGGTGTAAAATACGCTTCCTTTTCAACGTCAGACGGGTTCTGGCAAAGTACCGATAAGCGAGGTGCCCACTATTGGTTTTGTCGTTGGGCTCATGCTGTGTTTGTAGCCGGTGCACATTGCAACGTCCGCAGCCGCGGTATAGAAGCAAGCTCGACGCTTGTTTTCTATTTCTCCTTTTATTGCGACAGCACTTGTATCGACACCCCAGGAAAATTTTCGCTGTCGTCGTCGTCGTCGTCGTGATATTCCGTATAAAGTACACAAGTCATATGAATGAGCGACCCATACACTGTGGGTGCGAGAAAAATCCCGTAACACTGAGCCGTAAAGGATGGCGGCTTTATGGACATTATCTTCTAACGCGCTCAATATTCGGTTTTGTTGAAAGTAACGTGATCAAATGCACGCATGGGAGGAGAGCGCGTCTTCTCATTTAGCCCTGCCGCAGGTGCAAATCACTGTGTGCGGTTGACGCTTACGCGGCCCGCGTGCCGTATCCAATTGCTGGTAATCATTGGGGGGTGCAATGATCAAGGGCGAGCAGGGATAGCTGCTAACTTCATGTGCGCTGTTTTTCCGCGCCCCAAGTGTTGCAGATCGCATAGCCTAAGTTAAGAGACAAGGTTAATTGGAGATCGCTGACAGAAGCCGTCCTGTAGTGGACATAAAATATGCAGATGATGATGATTAATGCAATTTTCGGAGTCACGGTGAAACGCATGGCTATACGAACCGTTGTCGGTTCGCTGCCGGTTTTGATCATAATACCAGCGTTGTGATAGCGACTGCTCGTGGTCATCCAGCAAGATATTTACAGGTTTACATGGTCCATACATTGCACAATGTTTGTTATTTTAATTAGTGAGTAAATGTTACTACAATTCATATAGGCGATATAACCAACGTACAGACGCGTGTTAAGGCCGCACTTTTCTTCCGCAATTTTGACGAGCCTTACAAGGGACCGGGCCATTTTATCTAATTTTTCCAACTACGAGTATGAAATCCGCCGTAAACCTCCGCGATCGCCTCCTCTCCTCATCTAGAGTCATGTACAACTTTAGAAGGCAGCGGCATTTTCCCTTTAAAGGCGGATGCACACGAGCATCCACCAATGGGCGTGCACTCTAGATCGACGTCATGAGCCAGGCGGCCGGTGACCCCGCCGACAGAGGACTTGGCAGCCCGCGCTTCGAGCTGAGCCGAGTCGCGTCAGCGGGACTATTTCTTTAGTCGCGGTGTAAATCGGCTGCTGCGCTTCAGTGGTTAGGGCGGGGCACCTCTCCTGTCTTCTTAAGTTATAACTGACTTTTTTTATATAGTTGCGACCATAGGTCGGCCATGTGGGAGTAAACTCACTCACACTCACTCACCAAAATTTTTCTAGGCCCCGCACTCACTCACGTTCACGCTCACCTGCACTCACACTCAGTGCCACTCATTCGCACTCGCACTCACCTGCACTCACACTCACTGGCACTCACCCGCATGCGCAGTTTGCGACGCGCTAAAGTACGCTGCGCGGGAAAATTCGCAGTCGAGCGCGATCGGAATCGCGCTGAACGCGATTGCTTCTCGGTTGGATTTTTTATTGCGATAGCAATTATATGGACAGTCCAAAGCGGATTTCTGCCGTCGGTGTCGCGCTCGCCGTGAGGTGCCGTATGACGTCACTGTCGACGAAATCATCGCCGCGCGCCGTATGCTGTATGTGCGAGTGAAAGGGCGCGAGGGACGCGCGCTTTCACGAAGGGCTGCAGAATTAAGCGTCTATTTCCTCCTTTACAATCATATATATATATATATATATATATATATATATACAGGGTGTTTCAGCGAACACTTTCAAAATTTATTTAAGGTTGCTTGTGGCAGATAGCACAATTCTAGTTCATGAGCTGGTCTACTCGAAGAGGCGGACATTACTTGCACAAACAATTGAGAGAGAGAGAGAGAGAGAGAGAGAGAAATAGAAGAGAGGAAAGGCAGGGAGGTTAACAAGACGCACGTCCGGTTTGCTACCCTGCACTGGGGAAAGGGGGTATAGGGATGAAAAGAGAGAGAAAGGAAATAGAGAGAGCACAGTTTCGCGCACATTTGACACTTCGCACGAAGTCTACAGACGGTCGCCAAGACCTGTCGACTTGAGGTAGTGGAACAAGGCTTTCGTGGCTTTCTGTGCCATCGACGCATACGGCCATGGTCCAAGGATCTTCATTTCCGAAAATGGTCGAGAATCCAGCCGGTTCAATGCTGTCCGGAGAGCTTCACGCTCGACGTCGAACTGGGGACAGAGACATAAGACGTGTTCAATCGTTTCACTGGTTCCACAAGAGTCGCACATGGGCGTATCCCCCATTCCAATGCGGAACGAGTAGGCCTTTGTAAATGCCACCCCGAGCCAGAGGCGGCACAATACTGTCGCCTCAGAGCGGGAAATGTTTGATGGCATTTGAAGCTTCAAGGATGGGTCAATTTTATGGAGATGGCACTTCGGGTTAAGAGAAGACCAATATTTGTGTGTCATAGCTTTAGCCACGAAAATAAGTTTTCCTGCAGCGTCGGTCCTGGATAAGGGGATTGGGACTGGTCGGCCTTCCAGATGAGCAGACCGGGCGGCTTCGTCGGCGAGGTCATTACCAGCAATGCTGGTATGTCCCGGTAGCCACTGAAATATAATTTCATGTCCTCTAGCGATAGCTTGATGGTGGTCTTCTCTTATCTCATATACCAGCTGCTCATGAGTCCTGTGATAAATGGCAAAATGCAGACTCTGAAGTGCTGCCTTAGAATCACAAAATATGACCCATTTCTGAGGTGTCTCTTGCAGGAGGTATTGTACAGCAGCACGCAGGGCAGCAAGCTCTGCCGCCGTTGATGTTGTGACGTGTGACAGTTTGAACTTTAGTGTGGTTTTCGTAGCCGGAATGACAACGGCACCTGAAGAACTGGTAGATGAGACGGAACCATCGGTATAGATGTGTATTCGGTCCCAGTAGGTCTCATTCATTAATAGCAGTGTCATCTGTTGCAGAGCTATTCTTGGGTGATTGGCCTTCTTCTTTACGCCCGGAATACTTAGGCGCACCTGAGGCTGTTGCAGGCACCACAAGGGGAATGAAGGCCTTGCTGCTGGGGTATATCCTGATGGAAGGCAATCTTGATTGGTGACAATAACTTCAGAAAACGTGGAACGAGGTCTCTGCGAAGGCAAAAACGCCAAGTGATGATCGGGGACGCGGGAAAGATGACGGATATGGGCCCTGAGACAATCCACTGCAACGTATGTTTAGATCGGATGATCTTTGGCGAGGACGATTGTTGCAGGTGTTGACGCACCGCGAGGAAGTCCTAGGCAAGTGCGCAATGCTTGGCCCTGTAAGCTCTCCAACGAGCGAACATTTGACTTGCACGTATTGGACAACACTGGAAGGCTGTAGCGTAGGTATCCTAGAAATAGAGCTCTGTACAACTGAAGCATGGAGCGTACAGATGTGCCCCATGTTTTCCCGCACATGAATCTCAGTACCTGGGCAATCGACGACAATTTTTTCTTCAGGTACGTGCAATGAGGGCTCCAGGAAAGATTGCGGTCGATTATTACGCCTAAAAATCGATGGGTCTTTCCGTAGGCAATAGTGTGTCCATTAATAGAAACTGGGTATGGCGTCATAAGTTTTCGAGTGAATGCCACCAATGCACATTTCTCGGTTGATACAGTCAAGCCTTGTGCTTGAAGATATCCTGATGTCAAGGTTGCTGCCCGTTGCAAACGCGCACGCACCTGAGGCCGAGTAACTGCAGAAGTCCAAAGGCAGATGTCATCTGCGTATATCGAGAGGCAGATTGTCTTAGGTAAAATGTCAGCTAGTCCAATGAGTGTCACATTGAACAACGTCGGACTCAATACTCCTCCCTGAGGCACGCCGCAGTACGTGTAATGTTCAGCTGTGGGGCCGTCTTTTGTTTGCACAAAAAACGACCGGCGAGTTATGTAGTCGGATAACCAACGAAGCATGCGGCCGTCGATTCCAATAGCCTCCAGGGAGGTGACGATGGCTTCATGTGCAACGTTGTCATAAGCGCCTTTCACGTCGAGAAAGAGCGCAACTGATATGCGCTTACGGCTTTTCTCCTGCTGCACAAATGTCGTGAGGTCAATGACGCTGTCCATTGAAGAACGACCCCTACGAAAGCCTGCCATGGAAGCGGGGTAGATATTGTAACGCTCGAGATACCATTCTAGACGTGCAAGGACCATCCTTTCCATAACCTTGCCGATGCAGCTGGCAAGAGCAATAGGGCGATATGCCGCCAAGTCCAACGGAGATTTTCCAGGCTTTAGTAATGGTACCAGCCGGCTTAACTTCCATTGTCGGGGAACTGTACCTCTATGCCATGAGTTGTTAAAGCTGTTCAGAAGCGCTCTTCTTGCCTCTTGTCCAAGGTGTCCCAGGGCAGAATAGGTGACGCCGTCAGGGCCTGGAGAGGATGATCGTTAGGGACTGCCAGGGCAGCCTCGAGTTCTTCCATGGTAAATGACACGTCCATTTCCAGTACCTTAGCCGCTGGGAGGTCACTTACATCAACGTTGATGTTGACAGGCTCGCCAGTGAATCTCGCACAGAATGCCTCCGCCACACCAAGCTCTGTTTGGCCAAGATGGAGGGCCAAAGCTGCAAATGGGTGTCGTTGTTGTGGGGATGAACGAAGACCACGTACTGTCCTCCAGATATGTGAAAGCGGCTTGCGAGGGTCCAGTGACTCGCAGAATGTCTTCCATCGTTCTCTCTCTAGTTTGTCTACACGACGCTGAATTTTCTTCTGAATGCGACGTGCGTCTCTCAGATCATAGATTGATTTAGTGCGTCTGTATCGTCGTTCTGCACGTCGTCGAATCGCACGAAGTTTTTCAAGTTCAATGTCGAAATCTGTTCGGCTTGAAGATAATGATGATGAACACTTGGAAACTTTAAGTGCTTCTGCGATGGTGTCGGCGATGTCGCCGGCGAAATCTCCCCCACATGCTTCTTCCATAAGCGACGTAAACATAGTCCAGTCAGTGCTCTTCAAGATACCCCGAGAGAAAGACCGAGTGAGTCCATTAATCGTTAGGTATGTGGGAATGTGATCACTCCCATGAGTCTCGATGTCGCAAAACCATTTAACATGTGATGTGAAGTTCCGTGACACCAAAGTCAAGTCCAGGCAGCTGCTATACGTAAGACCCCGTAGATACGTCGGGCTACCATCGTTCATGATGCAGAGGTCATAATCAGAGGCAAACGACGCAACATTCCTTCCCGTGGAGTTTATCTTGGTGCTTCCCCAAAGCAAGTGGTGCGCATTGAAGTACCCAGTGATGACCCAGGGGCCGTCAGTTTCCTTTAATATGTATTTCAGTCTTTCAGGGTCAAACCGCCTTGATGGGGTGATGTAACAACCAATAAGAGTAAAGGCCATTTTGTTCTTTTTGACGCGGAGGCATACGTATTGGTTGTAGTCATGAGGCTGAACGGCATGCGAAACATAGTTCAAGTCCGTGCGGATGTAAATGAGAACGTTGCTCCGTTCCTCACACGTGGAAGAAGCAAACGCTTCGTAACCAGATAGTCTGTAGGGCTTCGATACGTTCGGTTCACAAATAACAAGTATAGGGAACCGATTCTTCAAGACAAATTGGCGCAAATCCGAGATGCGGGACTTCAAGCCTCTGGCATTCCATTGAAAAATCGTCGCACTTCTAACTTCAGTGCGAAAAGAAAGTACGGGGTGAGCCATGGTGCTTATAGGAGGCTTGCAAGTACTGGATTCAGTGCCTCCAGTATTTTCAATGCGCTTTCAGCTGTTGGTGTCTGCAGCTTTTTCAGTAGCATTCGAATCGTATTCATTAGTGATCGCACCATTATAACCACTTGCCGATCCTGTTCAGTCAATTCACCAGCAGGAGATGCCCGGGATGGTCGACTTCCATCGGCGTGCAGCGATTCTGCTGGTGGTTGCCGCTTTGGCAACGCAAGCCAGGCTTCGGTGTCCGTATTCTTCCCGGTGCCCTTGTCCTTTGTAGGCCTTTCTGATGTCAATGGCCTGGGTGGCAGTGGAGGAGGTGACTGTGGGCATGGCATACGCATCACCGGCGCAGAAGCTTTTCTTGAAGAACGTCGGCGACGGGAGCGTCGCTTCCTGATTTTAGCGGCGGCTTCTCGATGAGAGGAATGATCTCTTGCCATCTCTTTTAAGATAGCCATTTCCTTCTTAATCTTGGGGCAGTCTTTCGATGAGGCCTCATGAGATCCGTGGCAGTTTGGACATTTCATGACAGTAGCAGCACATTTATCCGCGGCGTGTGGTTCAGCGCAGCGGGGGCACACTGTCTCGTTCTCCCAGACGCTGCTCACGTGTCCGATCTTCATGCATTTGCGGCACTGTAGAGGCTTCGGAATAAAAGGCCGGACAGGATGTCGAAAGTGGCCTACCTTAACGTGAGACGGGAGGCAGTTGCCCTTGAAAACAATCTTCACGCAACGTGAGTTGCCCAGGCGGTAGACATCAACAATGACGTCACGATCACTCGCTGCTTTGACCAGAATCGGCAAGTCATTGTTGCGGATGGCCAAGTCTACATCATATATTACACCAGTGATGACATCAGAGCCCAGTGGTATGTGAGAGCGCACCTGCATGCCATCAAGATCTGTTACCTTGCGTAGGGTGCTAAGAGCACCCGCATGCAGAACATCAACCGCCAGTACATTTTTGCGGGTGTTCACTCTAATGTCCGTGATTTCATTTGGCAACACGGTCTCCAGCAGCATCGAGACAGATTGCCTGTTAAGCCGCTTCATGTTACCGTTGGGTATCACAGGCATAAACAGAATGGTGTTGGCGTCGGAGTTCCGCATGGGCTCAACAGTTTGCGTACTGGAGGACGAAGAGGACCTGGTGTTCCTTCTCTTCGCCTTGCGGCTCCGCACAAGTTCGAAGCCTTCGTCGTCGGAAGGGTCCTCGCTGCTGAGCGAGTAGATATGGGTGCCTTCGCTGTCGCTGTCAGTGTGGAGCCCGATCCGCTTCCTGGAGGCGGCCGTCGCTGACGCCGCCGGATCCGGCAGACGCCCTGGGCGGTCCACGTCCATCGCCACCGAACAAGGCGGGACGCCTGATCGATACACTGGAGATTTCACAAAAACAGCCAGAGGTATAAAAACAACACTCCGCCAATTGAACAATTGGCGGAGTGTTGAACAAACAATTGAAATGACTGATTAACATAGTCGACTGATTAACATAACTGATTCGACTGATTAACGAAAATTCACTAATTAAGTTTTTAAATAATTACCTGATGACCCATATTGCAATTTACAAATTGTAGCCGTGGAGTTCGCAAGGCGGATCCACATGGAACGAATTCTCGGGATGACACCAGTTTCGAGATATAAATTCTCGAAGTTTGCGGAGAAATGCATTGGCGTTCCAGTTAATTTTGTGCTTCAATGCATAAAGCGACGTTTTGCTAAGAACCTATCTGGAACGCCAATGCATTTCTCCGCAAAGTTCGGGAATTCATATATCGAAACTGGTATCATCGCGAGAATTCGTTCCAAGTGGATCCGCCTTGCGAACGCCACGGCTACAATTTGTAAATTGCAATATGGGCCATCCGGTAGTTAGTTAAAAACCTAATTAGTGAATTTCTGTTAATTATCCGATTATGCGTTTCAATTTCTTGTGAAAGCAATGTCCGCCTCTTCGAGTAGACCAGCTCATGAACTAGAATTGTGCTATCTGCCACAGGCAACCTTTAAGAATTTTTGAAAGTGTTCGCTGAAACACCCTGTAATTGTCACGAAGCACTTGGGGAAGTCAGTGTTCACGACTAGAACGATGATGATGATGATAAAAAAATGTCACAGTTTCGCCCGAAGGGGCGAAGAAATGAATGCGATAGCAACACAGCAATGTCATACGAAGTAAAGTGAGCGGCTTTGGTAGCAGTAGGAATTGTAGTAAACATGAGCTTATTAAGTGAGCAGGTGTGCTGCGGCGTAAGTAGACCGACATGAAGAGAGACTCGATGACCACTACAAGGCGCGTGTGAAACGGTGGTGTTGATGAGAAGCGCTTCCCGTGGGCAGCGCGTGCGAAGGGACACACCTGTAGCGCTGCACTGCCGATCCGGGCAGCATTGAATGTGTAGCGTGCGTTGGAAAATGTGGCCCGACTATTACTAAGTGAATGAACAAGCGTGGTGTGAGCGCGCACAAGCAAACATGAATAGATCACTATGAATGACTCGTCGCTCGCCGCACCGTCTCTTATCTCCACACGGCTCTGACCTTTGTGTGCGCTGTGCATTCGCCGCTCAGTTTCAGTTGAAGCGATATAGACCGCACGTACCTTCGCCCGCTGCGGCGTATGCGCTTGCTGCCAGGGTTTTGACAGTCGTTGTCTGCAGTGATTCAGTGTGATCTATTCATGTTTGTGGGCGCTCACACCACGCTTGTTCATTCAGTTAGTAATAGTCGGGCCACATTTTCCAACGCACGCTACACATGCAATGCTGCTCGGATCGGCAGTGCAGCGCTACAGGTGTGTCCCTTCGAACGCGCTGCCCACGGGAAGCGCTTCTCATCAACACCACCGTTTCACACGCGCCTTCTCGTAGTCATCGAGTCTCTCTTCATGTCGGTGTACTTACGCCGCAGACCTGCTTACTTAATCAGCTAATGTTTACTACAATTCATATTGCTGCCAAAGCCGCTCACCTTACTTCGTATGACATTGCTGTGTTGCTATCGCATTCATTTCTTCGCCCTTAGGCCGAAACTGTGACATTTTTTATCTTTCGCCGCTGATCAGATTCGACGATCGCCGACTGTGTTCGCCGCTATCGTTGTGCTCCTCGCCAGTCGGTAGACGCTTCTCGGGCGAAAATGGCGATGGAGCGTGATCGTAAACAAACGCAGCCAGCGCCCGGCGGCGCGACGGTCCACGTGATGCCATTAGGCCAATACAGACGCGGCGTCGGCCTCGGACAGGGTGTGCGAGGAGGCGGCGGCATTCTTCAAAGCGTGACGCTACTTTTTATATATAGGGGCTGTCAGGATACCTGTGCGGCTCCTGGGGTGCTTCTTCGTCCTCAGAGGCTCTCGAGGGGCTAGGTTCCTGAGACGGAAGGCAATCAGGAGAAGAGAAAGGAGGGCGTCTCTCCCTGCGTGGCCGGTACTACCGCCACCGCTCCAGCACGTCCGGTGTGAGGACGAAGCCGGAACGGAGCCTATGCAGCAGCACCTGCCCCGACCTGGGAAGACCCGCGGGAAGTGGGTTTGGGTCTGATGGGACACTTGCACGGAGTTCCCTCTTGCGTCGGTTGGCTGCTACTCTCAGAGCTCTGTCTGGGTCATATGGTGGTCCTTTTGTCGTGCTAGTTGTGCTGGTGCTGAGGTCTCTGAAGGATCCCGGGAGATGACGCGGTTGGAAAGAAGGGCGCGCGCCGCCTCATGGGCTCTCTCATTTCCCTCGATGCCCTGGTGACCAGGGATCCAATGAAGTGTTGCAGTGACCCCGCGGACCTCTGCACGCCTGAAGGCCTGCTTGACCAGAAGAACTTCTGATGAGGCTGTGTGGCGAGACTTGCAAGCATGCAGCGCATATTAGGAGTCTGTGTGTATATTGATGTGTTTTGCATGCGTGTTGCTTGATACCTGGTCTACTGCCCAGCCTATCGCCCGATAAAGCAGCGAGAGGTAGCACAGCCGATCGAGCACGGAAACAAGGTTTATCTCGTCGTCGTCGTTCTCGCTCCCATAGCCACATGACAAGCGCTATAGGAGAAGCCCATGAACCGTGCGAAAGTTGTATGGCACCGCGTTGGAGCATGTCTCCAACGTGCTCAGCGATGACGCCACGCTCCATGGCGGATACACGATACGGCCTCTGGCGTAAAGGCGCATGATTGCCAGTGTCGATGGGATGCACAACAGTGGAAGTACGGCCTAAGCGAGATGGTTGTAGGTCGAATGACGTGCGAAAGCGGTCAAGGAGATCAACGATCTGGGCGTGCTGACTTGGAGTGAGGTTGGGATCAATACATAGAGAAAATGTTGGGTCACACGGCAGTGTCGGAGGAGAAACTTGAAGGGCCATAGCGTCAACCTGAGGAGAAGCCGGGTCGTCAGGCACATCATTAAGGAAGCTTGGCTCGATTGCATCAGCATAACCAAGACACTCATCGTGGAGCAGGCTAGCAGGGCAAGGAAACAGGTTCGAGACATAAAGTGCGCTGGAACCTTGCCGAACGGCAAGAAGGGCAAAAGGAAGCACGAAGGGGTGACGGCGAGCAACAAGTTTAGACGGCGTGAAAAGAACAGTAGAGTCAGAAAACCCAACGCAGGAAACGGGTACAAGTGCGGCAGAGTATGGAGGAATCTCGGTGTCGGCAGTGACGAACACACGACCGGAAGCGTCGTCCGTATCTTCAAAAGCGTGGTTGCCGAATGGCGACAGAGCTAGTTCCGCACGGGCACAATCAATAACGGTATGATGAGATGACAGAAAGTCCCATCCTAAAATCATGGCCTGGGAGCAGCGAGGCAGAACAACGAACTCAACACGGTATAAAGTTCCACTTATAACAACACGCACGGTACACTTCCCTAAGGGTTCAATCGGCGCAGCGCTTGCGGTGCGTAATGAAACGGCAGAGTATGGCGTCGCGAATTCTTAGTTAAAGACGAAGCTGGTTCGAAATCCCTGATATTGCTGCTCCCGTGTCTACAAGCGCATGAACGGCAATGTCTTCTGCATAAACTTGAAGGACGTTCGCAGGAAATAAATTAGGGCTTGAGGAGTTCGTTGAGATCGCAGTTCTTGCCTCCGGAACTGCGTTCCTTAGTTTTCCTCTCGGATAGTTTCAGGGCGACGGACAAGGGGCGACAGAGAACGCCGATGGGGTGACGGAGACCGACGGGTATTGAAGGTGCGGAAAGCAGGAGGTGAGGCTTCGAAGTGCTGAGCGGCAGGAGCGGAACGGAATGGAGAGTCGAAACCACTGCTTTGCACCCTCGGAGAATCCGAAGGATACCGTCCGCGCCGGCGGCAAAACCGTGCTAGATGCCCAGCCAATGTAGCAGCGGGCTGAGACTGATGGAGATATTGGCGAGGTGGGCGCCCAGGCTGCTGTGGTGGCCAGTATGTATGTGACGTATGTATGTGACGTCCTTGGGTGCCCTAACGGAACGCGCTGGACCAAAAGCAGCTCGACCTCTGACCCCAACGTAATTTACCACTGGGTGCCGGATAAGGAACCCCGACATTCCGAATGGCTGAGTGCCGTGCCCATTCAACGCTGGGGACGAAGTGAGTCCAGAAGGCTGCTTGTAGGGTCATATGTTCCAGCTAAATGTGGAAGTGAGGAAAGGCGCTGGTTGGTCGCGATTGAATAGCTGCAGACGGGGGCCTTGGATTCGCGACAACGGTAGCGTACGTATGTGGAACAGGCGTAGGAGGTGGTTGATGAGCAAGTGGGACGGCGTTAGCGACTTGTTCCTGTATCACCTGATGGAGATCGGGAGACAAGGGCACTCTGACGCTTGACTGGCTGGCAGAAGAGAGAGTTGGCGTGCCACTTCTTCTCGTACAAATTGCTTGATTTGGTCGAAGATCTCTGAACGGCAAGTAGCACTGACACCATCACTCAGAGCTGAAAGCGCGAAGTCCGGAGTGAGAGCTCGACGGGTAGAAAGCCGTTGTTTGCGCAGCTCTTCATAGCTCTGGCAAATCGTCAGGAGGTTGTTGACCATCTGGGGATTCTCGCCAAGAACATTTGGAAGGCGTCATCTTCTATGTCTTTCAAGATGTTCTTGATCTTGTCATCTTCGGTCATATCTGGGTTGATACGCCGGCAAATATCAACTACACCTTCAATGTAGCTGGTAAAGGTTTCGCCCTTTCGATCGTTGGGCACGACAGCGAAGCTGTTGTTCAGCTCGAAGTTTGCGCACAGCAGGGCGACCGAAGACCTCCTGAAGTGTCGTTCGGAAAGCTGTCCAGGTGGTAAAGTCAGCCTCATGGTCCCGGAACCAAAGATGGGCGACGACCGGAAAGGTAGAAGGGAACGTAACCAAGCTTGTCAGCTTCAGTCCACTTGTTGTGGGCACTCACACGGTCGTACAGTGACAGCCAGTCTTCTACGTCATGACCGTCAATGCCATTGAATATGGGAGGATCTCGTTGGCGTGGCGCGCCGGGACAGACGACCGGAGGCGGTGCCTGGGGTGGATTGGGAGGACTAGTCTCCTCAGGCATGGGAGCTGCGACAGGGATCGTCCGGCTTCGGAGTTCCAGTTTTGCAAAAGGCCCAGCACCTCCACCAAATGTCACGAAGCACTTGGGGAAGTCAGCGTTCGCGACTAGAACGATAAAGGAGCGAGAGGTAGCACAGCCGATCGAGCACCGAAACAAGGTTTATCTCTCGTCGTCGTTCTCGCTCCCATAGCCACATACCCACTGCTCCTTATTTCACAGTACAATATATATATATATATATATATATATATATATATATATATATATATATATAGGCGACGTTTAGCTGCGGCACTAACTGCCTATTTATATAAAAAACGTTGTGAGGCGAGAAGGTGGCAAAGACTTCCGACGCTGCTCGACAAGTACGTGTCCCGTTCTGGTCTCGTCAAAAACCTCCGAGCCGCCCCCAGAGGCACCGGCAACAGTCACCAACGCCGCGCGCGTTTGATGCGAACGCGGGCAAAACGCCGCTGGCGTCGACAACAGTTCTGCGTGTTGCCGGTGCTGCTGCGCATGTCCAAGTTTATACAGCTGATAAAACTACTATCCTTACTCCGTATAGCTCTCTACTAATTTGCTATCGCAATTGATGCTTCGCCTTTCGGGTGAAACTGCGACCAACTTAATATATATATATATATATATATATATATATATATATATATGTGTGTGTGTGTGTGTGTGTGTGTGTGTGTGTGTGTGTGTGTGTGTGTGTGTGTGTGTGTGTGTGTGTGTGTGTGTGTGTGTGTGTGTGTGTGTGTGTGTGTGTGCGCTTTCAAGTTGGGGGGTGCGGCTCTTACACGGATTTATATGACAGGAACCTTTTTCGTGCAATCGTCTTATGCTTCGCTATCATTAATACTGCTTCGCCTTTCCGGCAAAACTGCAGCCTCTTTTTTTTTTTTTTTTGAGTCCTAGTAGAAGCTCTGCTGCGTATGACTACTATTGATTCTGATTTTGAGTGAATCCGGCTTGGCCTCACTTCGGTTACTAAGTTAATGATATATTTATGGCCTCTGCATGCACGTTGCTATTGCATCCTCAATATATGTTGAAAATTATTCGTTTTTTTTTTTCAGGAGTCGCTAGCATTACTTACTGGAAAGAGAAGCAATGCTGAGACACGTATCATTCACGTGTATTTCACACACCGTTGATAAAAGACTATGCCGAAGGGGTTACTGAAGTCTGCAGGTCTTTTTCAGTGTCAAAAAAGTGTACAAAGCAATCTGTAGCGAGTTGAACATAAAGCAACGTATTGATTCTCTAGACATAGGCTATCCATATATATCATAAGAAATAATTGTTAGTTGGCTACCTCTTTTTCTTACAAAATATCATAATTTTTTTCCTGTGTACACATTGAAATATAACGTGTCTGTGCATGGTGTTCCCAGTGGAAATTAAAATAACATGTTGATATGTGAAAAAATACGGATGAGGGAGCCGCCGTTGGTGCTTCTAATGCGCTTGTTTTCCTATTGACAGGATTTTCAGAAATAAAGCGAAAGTATGAATAAAAGCCGTGCACGCCCACGTCAACAATGATGCAGTTGGCTTTTAGCCACAATAACAATTTTAAGGGAAAATGTAGAGGCAACTCAAAAGAAACCATAAACGGTGTGGGTAACAGGACTCTGGTACTAACGTTTTAGGAGCGGGGAGGGGGGCTTCGGAATCGCCCTTTAGTTAGGGGAGGGCTAGCAGCCACAGCACTCCCAAGCTCAGCTTACGGCCACAACTGTACACGTAGACGCGCTGCTCGCATATGCGGCACTCAGCTGTAGGTCGTCATGTCGAATGTAAGTGAAAAAAACACAAAACGCAATAACACCATAAAGAGAAATTCACTCCTATCATCATCATTCACTCCCCAACGTAATCTACCGGAGCCATATACGTACTACAAGTCGTAGACCAAGTCGTAGACGATCGACGCACCGTAGACTGTTCGTCTATCCGGTCTATCCGAATTATAGAAAGGCTTTATAGAAAGTGTAGAACATTCTAGTTCTATGTAATCACGTGTGTTGTTGCACGGTAGCATTTGCCTATTTCGTGGTAGCACGTACCGTAGCGTACTTGGGGCCACCAGCGCATTTCGGGGTGGTGCTGTACTTTGTGCGCGACCTACTGGTTTTGTGGTGGTGCGCTGCTGCACTGTTTAGGATCGTGCAGGGGGTGGTGCAGGCTCCCTATTTTTCAGTTTGTTTAAGTTAACGGCAAGCAGTACCAAATGCCGCGTTCATGTGACGTCCTTGGGTGCCCTAACGGAACGCGCTGGACCAAAAGCAGCTCGGCCTCTGACCCCAACGTGATTTACCACTGGGTGCCGGATAAGGAACCCCGACGTTCCGAATGGCTGAGTGCCGTGCCCATTCGACGCTGGGGACGAAGCGAGTCCAGAAGGCTCGTCGTGTGCTCGCTGCATTTTCGCCCAGGGGACTACGAAGTCAATGCCTTCCTAAGCAAGTCGCTAGGGCTGGCCCGCAAAGCAGTGCTTTCACGTAACGCCGTTCCGTCAGTCTTGCCGGACTGCTTCGGAAAGCAAGAAGCGCAGCCGGAGGTTCCCAGTGGCACGGTGAGCCCGACATTCGTCTTTGAGAAGCGTACTTTCTCGCGACGAGACAGCTAAAGGTGTGCGCATCTTCTATGCAGTTGTGGCAGTCCGCTACCGTTATAGCTTCATTCTGAACTCGCCATTTCGGTGATCGTAGAAAGTGATGTAGCCGGCATTCGCCCTAAAGCACCGCGAAGGCCGTAACGAACGTGCGGATGTGTGCGAATGGTCTCATAGTAGCACTTGCGCAGGATTCTTTAGGTGAATGCGGTTTCTGCGCTTGATGGCATGCCACTTGACGAGTTGTCGCTTTATTTCAGGCCACTCTTACATGGGCCCGAGATGTGGAGAACCAAACGAACTTTCAAGAGAGCCTAGCTATGAAAATTGGCCTCTGCGCCGGACATGCGAAACAAGTTCAGTGTTGTCTGCTCGCCCCTAGCGCGAGTATTGGTGAGTACGCTTCTGACGCAGAGAAATTCTTTAATTAGCGATCGATGGAGATCTTTGCGTGCCGACGCGCTTGGAATATTGCTCCAGATGAGATTGGGGATGCAGGAAATGACCCTTCAATACACAGTGCACACACAACGTGCTCAAGTAACAAGCGCAAGCATACACATTAACAAACGTCTAGAGCATCTGGTTCAAGCCAGTGTCGCAGAGGTAGACTAATAGCTCCTTCATTGTGCACAGTGCAGTATTTATTTATTTAATATACATACTTTCAAGGCCCAAAGGCACAACACAAAGGAGTATTAACGAAGCAACATAATATGCAGACAATTATATAAAGAAAAAAAATGTTAAGCAATAGCATGATAGATTGCTGTTTTGAATGAAAATGTATCTGTGATGTGAATGATGGAAGGAGGAAGGTGGTTTCTGTCACTTGTGCGGGGTAAAAAAAGAATTGTGGTACCTGTTCGTTTGGCAGCATGGGGCGGCACCTTTATATCTGTGGTCAGATCAGGATTAGACATAGAAAGGTGGGGTGAAACGAGGGGTGATCAAAAAGTTTTGTAACTCATATATCAGGAAAACGGCCAGACCTTGGAAAAAAATTTATTTTCAACATAACCTCCCCTCACACTAATGCACTTCTCCCATTTTCCTGGAACGCTTTTGATACCTTGCAAAAAAAAAACTTTCTTCCTGGTTGCCAAGCCACTCCTCTGCGGCAGTTTGAAGCGAGTTCAAGTCATCAAACCTCGTTCCCTTGAGGTGTTTCTTCAAATTCGAAAATAAAAGTCGCTCGTGGCCAGGTCGGGACTGTAGGGTGGGTGGTCCAGCTGTTCGAAAGCACACTCTCGAATGGCAGCCTGGGCAACACTAGACCTGTGAACTGGGGCGTTGTCATGCAGGAGACCTCGTGTCACTAATCCTTGGCATTTTTCCACGATGGTTCTTGTGCAGTTTTTGAAGAACGTTGGCGTAGTATTCGCCTGTAACTGGCCTACTGTTTTGAAGATACTCAGTGAGCAGGATCTCCTTTGCGTCCCAAAAAAGTGTTGCCATCACTTTGCTCCCTGAGCGTTGGGTCTTGAATTTTGGGGGGGGAGGGGACCCCGAATGCCTTCACTGTATAGACTGCTGTTTTGTTTCTGGGTCCCACTGATACAGCCACGTCTTATCCCCAGTCACAAGGCGTGAGAGAAAATCTTCTGGGTCGCTTGAATAGGGGTGCAAAAGTTCCCTTGATGAATGCACGTGATGGTGTCGATCTTGCGCAGAGAGGTTACGTGGCACCCATCGTGCCGAGACCTTCGACATACCCTAAACATTGTGGATGATAGTGAAAGCAGTGCCGTAAGAAATGTGAAATTCTCCGGCAACTTCGGACACCTTGATACGGCAATTATTCATAAGGCTCTCTGCTGAGGCTGAATGGTCCAAATTGGTTGAAGTGGTCGGCCGCCCTGACCTTGGGTGCTCTTCCATGTGCACGCGTCCACGTTTAAACTCATTGAACCACCGAGTCACTGTAGTATATGAAGGGCATTCACTGCCACACACATTCACCATCCTACTGTGGACTTTTTTGGCGGAACTTCCTTCTTTGCATAAAAATTTGATAACTAACTCTCCGGTACTCGAGCTTGAAATCCTGGGAGGACGCCACGTTTGACTGACTGATGCAGACCAAGTAACGAACTGGAAGGCTTGATATTCAGAACTTGCTAGGCTGGAGAGATGACCTAAACAAGAGGTAGAGAGATCACTGTCAGATATTTGGTTATAGCCAAGTTGCAAAACTTTTTGATCTCCCCTCGTAAGTTGCTTCTTCAGCACGTGGTTGGAGTGGTAAACCTTGTGGAATAGGCAAAGGCAAGCGCATTTGCGGCATAATTAAGGCGCAGGGAGATTCAGGGTGTTTGTCATACATGTTACTCTCGAATGGCGGGATTAGTTAAATAAAGCGAGCTGCTTGATTTTGAATTGCTTCAAGGGTAAGGGTTTGTGAAGTGTGATTGTTATACCAAGTGGCAGTACTTCTCCAAGATTCAAGAATATAGTGCAGTTCCAGAGAGCTGCAATGTAAATTTGAAGCAGATTTTGCTGCAAAGTTCGTACAGACGCACAAAATACGGTGTATGTCTTCATGCACATTGCATACCCTATGTAGTTGACATAAGTGACATGAACTAGTTGGTTTAGGTGACATTTCACTCTTTCAGGTGCCAATTAATTCTGTTTATTGAAAACTTACTTTCATTGCATTTCTAACATCTTAGAATCACAAAAGCGTACAGTGGCAGAATAGATTAGGAGTTTTCAATTCTTTAGTGCAGAATTTTTTTTTCTCTCAGAAAAGCAGAAAGGAAGCATCATAACAATAGCAATAGTGTGTTCCACCATGAAAAGCATGTTTGCTTTAATCTCAACAGAATTCATTTCTCGATATACTGACATTTAATAAATAAACTATATTAATTTATGATGGGCTCCTTATTAGTGTTTTTCAACGTCCTTTAGGAGTTCAAGTGAACACAACAGTAAAGGACAGCAAAGAGAGAGGAACCCAAGTTGACATGATGAGTGCACCAGCTGCGTCATAACATTCTGTGTGAGCCAGATGATTTGACTCGCACCTTGGATCCAACGTTTGGCGACCAGCAAGTAAGTTTCATCTTCCACTGTATCTGTGTTCGGAACTTGAGGATGCTGATGTAATAAGAAAGGCATGAAGTAGCATCCCCTGACGTCGACCACCTCCTTGCAAAACAATGTGACAAATTCCGAATGCTGCGAGGTTGCACAATTTGGCATTGGCACTCTTGCAGCCCTTGACAGAATCGACATAAGGTACCACGTCAGAGAAAGTAAGTTTCAGCTCGAGGTGAGAAGATATAAAACATAGAATCCTCACTCTGGGGATAAAACAACCATTAGATGCTTGTGACAGTAAAAAGATGCATACAGCAAATTAATTGTTCTTCACATTAGTATGGTTGTAGACAACAGATGTCATTTTAAAATGCTTTTATGGATGACCATGCATACATCTGTAAAAGCTGAAAATGCGGTGATATGGATGAAGGACATCTACTTCTCCGTCATTTGCATGTGCCTTCTGATGACTCTGAACTTATGCGATACAGTCAATGTGCGACTTTTTGAACTCTCCGGGGGCCGCGAAAACGTCCGAAAAATTGGGCAGTCCAGAAAATATGAATGCATGCCTTTCAGTCCTTAGCACTGAAACCACAGGCATGTCAAAAATTTCAATTTCATTTTATTTCAGCTCTTGCCTGAGGAGACAGAGACCGAAGGCTTCAATTGCCTGACGGTGGCCTCTGCCCCCTTCAGTTCACAGCAAGTGCAATAAAAAAAAAAAAAGAAATCACAAATAAAATGTTCAGAGCTACTCTGACTAGGTCTAAAGGCCTGCCAGTACACTTATTAGGTACATTGGTGCTTGTACTTTGACAGGAGATGGTGGGTGCACGTGTGTATAATTGAGAAATACATATTGTGACCCGTGACAGTTGCCCCTTTCCACTCTTGCAATGCTTCACCGCAATACGAAGTGCTACCCAAAATTTCCAGGATTTCAGTCGTAAAAAAGGTGTTGACCATAACGCCTAATCAGCACTGTCTACTTCAAAGTAGTTGCCTTGATCATGTATACACCGATCCCCGCGTTTCTGCCGCAATTTCTTGCGTTCATTGAGCTCTCCAGGCGACAGTGTGTTGAGGACCGCCTGCGATTCCGACTGGATCTCTTCAACAGAGTGAAACCGACGTCCTTTCAGCCTCAACTTCAACTTTGGGAACAAGAAAAAGTCAAACGGGGCGAGGTCAGGTGAATAAGGTGGGTGCGGAAGTACTGTGATTTGTTTGGAAGTCAGGAACTGTCGAACAATGGAGTGATGTGTGAGCGGGCGCGTTGTCGTGGTGAAGAAGCCAGATGTTCTTTCACTCCTCCGGACGCTTGCGACGAATGCTCTATGTTAAGCACCTCAAAACATCACAGTAGAGCTCGCTATTCACGGTTTGTCAAGGAAATAAGAATTCCTTGTGGGCAATTCCATGTAGGTAAAAAAAAAGAAACGCCGAGCATGGACTTCACATTCCCACAAACTTGACGTGCTTTTTGCGGCTGCTGAGAATTTGGCGACTTCCATTGCGGCGACTGTTGTTTGGTTTGAGGATCGTAGCCATAAATCCATGTCTCATCCCCGGTTACTACACTGGAGAGGAATGTGGGATTGTCTCTGACTTGTTGCTTCAGTTCCGTACAGACAGAAACACGGTGCAGCTTCTGTTCGTCACTGAGCAGTCCTGGCACGAGTTTTGCAGAAATTCGCCTATGTTCAAAACATCCGACAAAATTCCCTGAAATGTGCCGTACAACTGCCCTGCAATGTCGCAGACATCCTTTATAGTTAGCCTCAGATTTCCAAGGATAGCCTTACGAACTTCCACTATCGTTTCCGAGGTTGTGCTTGTTGACGGACAGCCAGAACGTTCTTTGTCGTGAACACACATTCGACCCTCTTTGAAGCGTTTATGCCATAAGAACGTCCTACTTTGGCTGATGGCGTTGACTCCAAAAGCGTCGTCTAGCGTACAATGAGTTTCTGCCGTAGTTTTGCGAAGTTTAAAGCAACACTTGATGCAAATTCTTCGCTTCTTAAATTCTGCCATATTGGTTGCTAAGAAATGTGCCAAATCAGTTGCATTGCATTGCAAAACAACACTTTGCAAAACAGTACGTCTTCTTAGATGCAAGTCGTTCAGCACACTGATCTGCAAGGCATACTGCTAGCCATATCTAGCTGTGGAAATGTGTTCCACACTCAGTTTGCCCGTGCTTTTCAATTTCCCGGAACTTTTGGGTAGCACCCCGTACATTGCATATGCTTCACCACGTAACATTGCTCTATTGCTGCGAAGCTGACTTTTGAGAACTGGCATTATGCAATGCGCCGTGCTTTCCGCACTTCAAAGCCTTGGCAAGGATTGCAAAGGTGAAGTTGGCGCCATTGCTGACATGACAGCAGCGAATTCTTTCAATAAAGAAAAAAAAACACAGCATCAAACAGCAGGAAGCTTGGTAGCAAACGTCAAAGCAGCTGGCCTAGCGTTGTCGTGGTCGTGGCAGCAGCCGCCAGCGGATCGTAGTGTGAAAGTGCTGGTCTGAGGTTTGCCACTGCAGTCACGGCCAAAGGTCTGGGAAATCAAACGGGCGAAAAATTTCTGCGTCTGAAATTTCAGACATTCGTATCATTGGCTCTGTGGGGTATGTGGTGGCGCTGCAAGGCGCCCAAATTATCGGGCATGTCCGAAAAATGGCGCGTCTAAAAAATCTGTCGGTTGCCTGTATATTCTTTATACTTCGCACACAGTGAGTCTCTTTTGCACAGGCATATGCATCATAGAAGGGACAGGATTGGTCTGAACGGACTATCAAAAATATTCTGCGCGTGTGCAAACATATTCGGTGCATCTTTTTGAATTAAAGCAATACTTTGTCATACTAGTCTGTGGTTGGCAGAAATACTGTCAACCACAGACTGGTGCAACAAAGTATCATATTGTTCCCATTCAAGAACTGTGCCTTTGTGGGGTGTGGGGGAGCCACGACAGCACGAAATTTTCGCAGAAATTGCTCGAAAGCGTTTGTAATCATGCTTCTTCCCTAGTGGATACCATGTTTTATTTGATGGAGGGGAGCAGTTACATGATTTTATTTACTTATTATACAATATCAGCTAATAAAGTACTGTAAAAGTACAGAGCTTCGTGGTTTCTTTCTCGGCACTGCTGCTTGAAACTCCTATCTTTGCAGCTAGCTTTGCATTCTGACTAGTTTACATCTGTTTATTGCATTTTACAGTTGACATGTCCAGTGCCCAGGAACTTCGCTGGTTTCATGTATTGCCAGCCAGACACCTGTGATGGTGCTGAGGATTTCCAGCAAGCTGGCCTGGTTCCCATGGCCCTAGTTGCTGCTGACAATCATCAGGCGACAAATTCGTAACCGGCAGACCTGGATGATGCAACAGATCTCAGCTTGACAGGCCAAGGACAAAGGCTGCAGCTTGGTGCCAAGCCCAGACTAACAGCTCAATCGCTGTCTGTTGTAAGTTCCATCAACCAGGCCCAGTGCTCAAACCTTTAATTCCTTTCTACTGTCTTCAGCCAAAAAGCTTAGTGCTCAATGCGTCGTCAGCAGCAAAATGTATAAAAATATTGAGTAATTTATATTTTAATAGATCAAGTAAAGCCATTTTAAGGTTGCACAAATCAAGCCACTTATAACGTAACTGCTTATAATGCAGGACCGGATATAATGTGGTTGTTAAGATTTTGTAAGGGGAGCAGACAATTGTAAAAGTCAGAGACGCTTTCAAGGACAGCAAGAAAGGAATTGCAACACTCACGGCAATATATTCAAATGTAAAATGTGCAAATACAAGGACACAGGGCATGGTGGCAAGCGAGAAATATATCGAAACATCTCTACAAAGCATTCCACTCGAGTAACATAGCGCACTCGCAGTTAGGCTGGCGTCCCACAAAGCTGGCGTGGTGCGTCGCTCGATGATTTGCGCGAGAGGAGATGGCAGGCGAGCTCTCACAGACTCCTGTTCGTTGGCTGGTTGACGAGAGCGGAAGACGTATCGTTTAGAGGTCCCCTCGTACATTGGCGCTCGACCGGCACCTCCAACAGCTGTTGGCCTCCCAAACGTTGACGTCCTACCCAAGCCAACACGTCTTCCTTGCTCTGCTTTACAGCTCCGTCTGCTTCTGCCGACGTGGTCTCCTCTGTTTCTTCACTGCACATGCGACCTGGCCACCTCGTGCTTTCACGCCCGAGCGCCTTCACTACCACGCCAAGGTTTGCTTGCGGTGGTGACACACAGTCCAGTTTGTGGTGCTGACTTGCCATGCAGGCTAGCTATTGCATTACAGGGGTCTTTTCCAACTCCTCTCTACTCTCTCATAGAACTCAATGTATGTGCATATCGCTTATGGTGTAGCTGCACGAGACGAACTACCGGTCATGATGCGATAGCCAGAAAATGCCACAGACAAGCGCGGCAGCAAGCGCACTTCTCAACGAGGTGTGCTGGCTGAGGGGAGAGCCACAAGGACGATGCAGAAGCAGAGGAGGAGACGTCGAGTAAGCCAACGAACAAGTAATCCAGAAAAAAAATGCCGCGTAAGTATGCTGGCTCAGCGGATGCGCGAGGGTTGCCTAGGCGACGGAGAAGCCTTTTTCTCTGGCCGCTTGTCAGCGGTGCATGGTCCGCACCGCACACATGCGCATTGTTACCCTTCAGTTTGTGTGCGGAAAGTAAAGAAAAAGTGGGCAGCTTGCACTAGTGGTGCAAGGCTGGAGTAAACAGTGGAGCTGGTGATCGACCTAGCTTCTTCCAGGTTTTACTGGGGTCGACTACCGTATTTACTCGCATAATGATCGCACCTTTAAAAAAAAAATTGACGCAAATTTCGGGGTGCGATCATTACGCGGGGTAAATTTTCCGCGAAATAATATTTTGAGCACCGAAAACGCAAACAAGTTGCGTATCAGAATTCTTACGGTAGCTATCATGAACATAACCAAAAATAAAAGTAGAGTAAGGCTTACCTTTGTAATAAACGCACACATTACGCAGGAACTACATGCATTGCATATTGCCCTTTAATTTTTTTCATTCACTGACCCCCTAACTTTCATTCAGAGTCTGAAGCATCACTGGCGTCAGTGTCGTCGCCGCTCGATTCCTTGTCAGAACCGGCAGTGTCATCGCAGTCCCACAGAAGGTTATCTTCCGTTCCGTCGAGCGCGTTTGATATGCCTGTCTTCTTGAAGCTGTTGGCGACCACCTCGTCGGAGATGCTACTCCACGCTTCGACAATCCATGAGCAGAGGACTTCCACGGACGGTCTCCTGATTTTCCCGCTTGGCGTGAAATCATGGTCGCCCGCCGCCATCCACTCTGCGTACAGCCTGCGAACGTTGTCCTTGAACGGTTTGTTCAGTGATACGTCCAGAGGCTGTAGCAGCGACGTTAGACCCCCAGGGATCACTGCAAGCTCCATGCGCCGCTCCTTAAGTTCAACACGGACACTGTCGACGAGATGGCCTCGAAAGCTATCCAGCACAAGCAGTGAAGGAAGCAGAAGCGCTCCTGCTCTTCGTCCCCAGACCGTTCTAATCCAGTCTACCATGATTTCCGCCGTCATCCACCCTTTCTCTTGAGCGCGGATGTGGATCCCACGTGGAAACTTTCCCTTCAGAATAGTTTTCCGCTTTAGAATAACATATGGCGGCAGCTTCCGCCCGTCTGCCGTCACTGCGAGCATCACGGTGCATCGCTGCTTCTCCGCACCACACGTTTTTACAAGGACACTACGAGCACCTTTTTCGTTGACGGTAGTGCTTCGAGGCATGTCGAATGTCAAAGGTGTTTGGTCCGCGTTGCATATTTGTGACAACAGGAATCCGTTCTTCTCGCGTATTCTCGTGACAAACCTGTGGAAGTCGATGACTTTGTCTTCGTACGCGGATGGGAGTCGCTGGCACAACGACGTCCGCCGCCTCAGTGATAGTCCGTTTCGCCGCATGAAGCGTGTCGTCCAGCCGGAACTAGCGCGGAAGTCCTTTGTGGCAATTCCCAGCCTCCGGGAAATTGTGCGTGCCTGCGTCTGTATCATTTCTAACGACACTGCACAACCGTCTTTGCGCATGTCCTTCACGTATTCTAGGACTGCCTTCTCAACGTGAGGGAACTTGCCAGTTTTCGGTCCTCGGAAAGCCCGGCGCGTGCTGTTGGTAGCCATGAGCTTCTCACGCTGATTTTTCCAGTACCTCATTCTGATTTCGTCGACGCCGAAATGCCTGCCGGCAGCGCGGTTGCCGTGCTCGAGCGCGTAATCAACCGCCTTCAGCTTAAACGCGGCAGTGAAACTCGCGTATCGCCCCATCGTGAACCGGCACTCCAACAAGCAACACCAAAGCACGCCACCACGTTACAGAATGGTGAAAAGACGCGGCTTTTTCAGGAATTATGGGAACACGTCGGCAGCTTGTTGCTGCGGGATGACAAACAAGTCAACCAACAGGCGGCTGCCGCTGTAACACTGCGGGATATCAAAACCACGTGATCAAAACAAACATGGCGGCTGACGGAGCTAAGCGATCGCGTTTTTCCTCGTGAGTCATGGAGGTCATGAGTGCGTCACGCGCGTGAAAACAGTTTCTTCCGTCGAAATAATGAATTATTTCATTTAAATCGGTAAATTTGCAGCAACAGCTTAGCCATGTCCGCTTTTAGAGGACAGAAACAGAGATGGGCGCGTTCAGCTGCCACAGATGTAGAAACACATGGCAGGCATGTCGTGAAAACTACGACATTTGTGTTTACTGCTATGCTAATACGGCACGTTTCCGCCAAGGGTTGGCAAAAATTAGGAATCTGTTTGGTGTGTGCAGTTCACTTGGTGAGTCTTGAAGAGTTATTTACGTAACGTTCGACAGATGGTAAACATGATGATCATCAGCTAGACTTGGTGCACGATATATCGCTGCGGCAAGTTCGGGGTGCGATCATTACGCGGGGGAAAAAAAATCGAATTTTTACGACAAAATTTAGGGGTGCGATCATTACTGCGAGTGCGATCATTATGCGAGTAAATACGGTAAGTTTTGTTAAGAAATGTTAAGTGCTGCTAGCCGCCGGTGCTAAATCGGTTCGCCACCGGCGCGCAGATTCTCGCTTGGCCGCTCGATGCACTTCAAGATGGGTGGCTTCTTCGGGTGTCAGGATGTTCTTTGGTCGTCCCATGTCAAGGCTACATGTACTTGCCACAGAGTCAACGAGAGTTCTGCCGCTGTCGCGGCAGCTCCGAGCTTTATCTCCCCGGTGACGTCACAGCCAAGCTGCGCCTCCACACTTGCCGAGGCGCCGGCTGCAGTCACGGACACCACGCGTGTTCGGCGCGAATGCGGAGAAACGTGGATGGCGTCAGCAGCAGCTCTGCGCGTTGCCTCGTTGATGCTGCTACAATTTCTTTCTCCCTTTCTCGCTCTTATTTTCTCTTTCTCTCTCTGTCCCTCCCCTTAACGTCCCGTATCAAGGCATGTGCAGGCACGGAGAGGAGGCAAAGCGTACACCCCTTCGCGAGGTGGCTGCTAGGCAAGGCACGGTGACGTCATCGCCAGGAGCTGTTTTTCGCTCTACGCAGCGCAACCAAGAGCTTAAACAGCTCTGCTGTTAATACAGTCGCCAACTGATTTTTTTTCCGACACGTACTAGGTCTAAAAAAATGGTTTAATTATCAGGCACGCCGGAAAAACTAAATTCAGTGGTAAATTCAATTTGTTGTGTTTTACAACTCCATCACAGTGGAAAAATCAGTCAAGGCCGCAAGTGCGTTTCGCGTTCACATGTCACGATGCGCATCATCCCCAAATGCAGATATGCACGTGCGACTTAGACTCCACACACGAGCTTTTGCTGTTCCTGACAATACGCTAGCATGAAAAAAATTTGCTATGCGCATTCGAGGTAGTTGCCAGCTGATCGCCCATGAACCCTGCTTCGCGCTCGCTGCTGCCAGTTCAGCCTGTGTGCGCATGATCTCACGTCAGATCCATGTATTAGCCTACGGGTGTCGAGAAATATTAAGGGCGAGCTTCCCGTGACATCCCCTTCCCGGCTAGGCCTAACCAGTGCCTTCTCGTCGGGAGTTGGCAGCAAAAGTTGCAGTTTAGTGCAGAGTCAACGGAATGCTTCTCTGTGGCTGTACGGCACTTGGAAAGTAGAGGAACCACCTTGCTCCAATGAAAGTGGGGGAAAAACCCGATTGTATGCTTCGATTCCCAGATACATGTGGCTGCTTGGTCTATGTGTTTTGCACGTTCACAGCCTTTCAAAAATGTTTTTTGGGTTACACTGTGGAAATTTGCAGAGTCCGGCGACTTACTTTATAAGCGGTCTATACTAAGTTTATGTGGACTGCTAAAATACCATTCCAGAAACCTCGCAGCCCTCATTTCATGTGAAGAAAAGACTTGTTTTACGAGAAAATTGCATCTGAATGGTCCGCATACCTTTAGCGCAATTCAAATTGCTCGCCCCCGAGCAGCGAGTGGTGAGGTTGCATACCCCATCACCTCCCTTTACTGCCGTCGGTGAGTAAAATGGTGCTGGACAGATGGCGCTACGGTTTCCTGTGCAAAACGCCAACGCACAACCATGGCAGAAACCGAGCCAAGACAGGAGCGTTGGATTCACCGCTGCAGCTGTTCTTGGTCAAGTGCCGTGGACCGCTTGGGAATTCCGCAACATCACATGAACGTGGCATTATCTGCTGCTTGCAGTTTGTGCGAGTTTCGAGAGTTAGTAAAACCAGCGCAGCACTACACGATAAAGAAACTATTGAAACGCGATGCAAGAGCGGGTGGCACAGAGTAGATGGAAATGGCAGGGGGACCCACTCTCCCTTTTTGCCTTGTAAAGTGCTATATAGATTCAAACTTTTGGCAGCACAGTCATAGTGTGTGTGTTCATGTCAGTTGTATTTGGTACCACAAGCCCACCACAACAAATATTGTTGACGTGATGAGCTCATGTCCGAAGTCGCCTTGCACTTGATGCAGGTTTCGGATTTGTCGCATTAAAACATAATTTATCATTTGTTGCACTCTCAGGGAATTAGACTCCGTAGCATAATTACTGGCTCGACGGCTATCCAATAAAGCAGCGAAAGCTAGGCAAAAAGTTTCTGTTAGTACTCCTTGAAAAACGATTTTGTGTGTGATGTGTCGGCCGTGCTGGCGTTGCACGTGTCCTTGTGTTTTTTGCCAAGTGCTTGAGCATTGATATGTTTTATCTTTCTTTCGTCACCTCTAGTGTTGTCTGCTTACAAGAGCCATTGCCATGCTAAGGGAGGGCAGTAATTGGCATTCTTATTGTGCAGGAGTCTCAAAACCTTCATCTGAAGCTGAAGCGGAAGGTGAAACGCCCCTAGAACTGCCACGTGGAACTCCCACGACGGCTGTCGTGTTACGGATAAGCATACCATGACGGCCGTTTGGAATACCGTCGGCGCAGACCAAGTGCCATGACTTGGACATGAAAGCATGGTCCATAGACAAGATTGACAAAGTGTTGTGTCCTATTGTGTTGTGTCCTGTTTTGCTCCGGCCCGTCTCATCTCCAATGCGACCGGCTAGCACTCCAGATCGGTTTCAGGGAACATGCTCCACAGCGGGGGACCCTCTTTACTACAGGGCACAAGAACAACTCGATTTTGTCAGTTTGGCTTCTGCCTTCAACGGTGTTCGACACAACAAAGAAGCTTTTAACTGTTCTCAGCTGTCTCTGCCTTTTGGACTACCACGAGTTACATGGACATCCATGTGCAACGATGCCTGCAGACATAAGAGAATGCTTTGTAACTTCGCGTTGTCCTAGGGTCAGAAATGTCGCAGCCTCCTAACTGTTGTGCGTGAAGTCATCCCCTGCCTGCCGCATGGACAAAACGAGAATGCAGTTTGATTTTATCAGAGTACATATGACAGTGCTGGGTGCCCACCGTTATGCAAAATTGTTAAAAATGCCTGAAATTTGAAGTGGCCAGCTTCAAGGCACAAAAGAAAAAGTACTTGTGATAGCAGACCGAGAATGCAGCAGTTTGCTGCCTTTTTATTTTTGGCATAAGTTATAAGAAAAGTGCTGCTCAAAGTATACAAGTGTGAATTCTCCATTAAAGCTCTGTCATAATTTCTGTGAGCATCCTGTTTGCTTTTCTTCCATCCTATTGGGCCCCATGGGGCTAGCAAATTAAATGGCAAATTTAATATGCGATTATACAGTCACTGTCCGGTAATTCAGGTTAAATCAGAATAATTGATAGTCTGAAATAACGGATTCAACAGAAAAATTGGAGGATGCTAAAGGTTTCGCCTTTAAGTGTGCAGCACGATAGCATTCAAAGGTCCCCAACTGCTTCCTGGCAACTGCAGCTTATGTAACTGTAATGTTAACTGCAAACGCTGGCGGTGAACGCTATGCACAAAGGCGAGCTTTCTGGTTCCTTCTTTTTTTTTTCTTTTCTCCACACAGCGTGCACCGCCGCTGCATCGGATGCACAGAGGTGAGAGCCATCTGGATAGTGTTGCAAGGAACCAAGGTCTGTCTTAGTAGGAACGGCCCACTTCCACCAAGACAGACCTCAAACAGCAGCTGGAAAATGGGCTTGTGTTGGGAGTTTCTGCGTAACAGAAGTATGTTTTCTCCTATATTCAAATTACAATCTGACACTATTGTCACAGACAAAACCACAAGACTTCAGTCGACGCTATAGATCTTTTATGGAGCTGTCCTGGCACCTTCATCGTCTTCTTCGGGGAGCAACCCAACATGCCTAGCATGGAATTGCACCAAGTGACTTTCAGTCTTGTCAAGGTCGTGGCATTACCCCGCTCCCTAGAAGCATCGTCTCGATGCGTAACATTTATGCACTGGGGGTTGCCACAGTGATACTGTTAAGGAACACATAGATGGTGAGAGAGGTGTAGAGCTTTGCGGTCAGCGGGAGTAGTAGAGCTTCAACCGAGAGATGTCAACGACATCGGACAGGCGTCGGGGATGGCGAGTGATGCCTTCTCCTTCAGGGAATCGCTTCGTATGTGATGTCGCCGAGTCATTGAACGATCCTATGAGGTCCAAAGTAGCGGCGCAAAAGTTTCTCCGACTGACCACACTGGCGGATAGGTGTCCACACCCATACTTTGTCACCAGGTTGATAAGTGACGTCTCGGTGACGAAGATTGTATCGGTCGGCGTCGTTGTGTTGTTGGTACGGATACGCATTCGTGCGAGCTGGCACGCCTCTTCGGCGCATCAGTGACAACATTAGAGCAGTGGTTGGGTAAAAGCATTGCGTCCAATATTGTTACAGCTTCACGGCCATTTAAGCGAAAAGGGGTGAGGCCGGTAGTTTTTTGAACGGCAGTATTATACGCAAACGTAACATATGGGAGAACGTCGTCCCAGTTTTTGTGGTCGACGTCAACATACATGGAAATCATATCAGCGATCGTTTTGTTTAGCAGTGGCTTTGCGGTGAACTGTACCACTGAGATGCATGATATCTTCTGTGAGCTGCGCTGTAAATGCTGTGCCCCGGTCGGTTATAACCATTGTTGGAGCACCGTGGTGGAGTACGATGTCATGTACGAAGAAGGTCGCAATATCATTAGCAGTGCCTCGTGGGAGAGCTCAGGTTTCAATGTAACGTGTAAGGTAGTCTGTGGCAACAGCAATCCAAGGGTTACCAGCCCTCGACAGGGGGAATGGTCGAAGCGAATCTATGCCAACTTGCTGAAAAGGGATCAACGGGATGGACAAGTCCAGCGGGACGCACGGGTGGTGTCTTGCGTCTCGCCGCGTACAGATCATCTGGGCCCCTGGTCATTCGGGTCTGGCTGGAAACGAAGCCGCCCACGATGCTGCCCGAGCTCTCGCACACCAGGCGCATCATCCGTCTCCTGCGTCTTCCGGTCCTGATGAGCCCTTAGTTCTGCACCGCGGACACGCGCGTGACCGCATGGTCACATTCAGAGAAATCCTCCTCCACTACTGCGGAGAGCGATTACGCTACCCACCAGCACACAAAACACTGAATAAATCACAATCCATCACTTGGCGACTACTTCAGACGCGAACTTTCCCAAACCCTGTGCTATACCACCGAATTTACCCCGATGCACACTCCCCACTCTGCAAAGCCTGCGAGGCCCGCGCTGACCTCAATCACATCATCTGGGCATGCCCGAAAGCTACACCCACCAACACTCACCGCACTAACACTACACACATCATAACTACGGCTGAGCAGTGGGAGACTTTGCTGCTCAGCTTGGACCCAGAAGAGCAGCTCTGGGCCGTCCGGATGGCCGAAGACGCCGCCAGAAAACAAGGGCTGGCTGCCGTCTGAGGAAGGGGAGGCCTGGGGGCTAGTCTCCCAACCCCCACCGCCCCCAGACCCCATCATGGACAAAATAAAGTTTTATCTCTCTCTCTCACTGGCAGTCGTGGCATGTCTTCACATACTGCTTTACGTCACAGTGAAGGTTAGGCTAGAAGTACTTTTGGTGTATGCATTAAAACATCCGTGCGAATGCCAAGTAGCCCGAAGATGGCTCGTCGTGAGAGGCCCTGCTGGATGTCGTCGCGTAGTGCGGACGGCACTACAAGGAGGCAGGCGGTTGCAGTCGAGTGAAAACCCAATTTGTAGAGGACGCCATCGCAGAGAAAATACAATGATAACGTTCGGACAAACATACGATGCGGCTCTGGTAAACGGTTCTCAAGGTATTCGATGACTCGATGAGAGGCCGGAGTTCTGAATCATCACGCTGTTGCTTGCTGATGTCTGACATTGTGACAATAGAAAGAAATGCTGTCCTCTTCATCAATATCAACCTACATGTCTGTAGGTTGTGCGTAAGTCGTACTTTACAATTTTCTGACGCATCTTACTTTTGAGAAATTTAATCAGTTCAATAACACCTATGCGCCACGCGGAGGGCCTGCGTGGTTCGGGATGATATTTCTCGAAGGGATGGCGACACGGGGCCCTAACGCTATCGCATTAGAAGTACTGAGCGGTGCTCGCATCCTTCAATGCATGGCGGCCAATGCTGAAGAATGCCGCCGACACCAGATTTTCTGTGACACGGGGCCCTTAAAACTGTCGCATTAAATATACCTTTATTCCACAAGTGCCCAGAAAGGTTTGTCAACATTTTGTTGTATTGTATGCACATACACTTGCATGATACCTGTTCAGTCAATGTTGACATTATCATGCTGACAAGTACAGATATACAAATATAGGGTGAAGTTATGCTCTTCAACTTGAACAGAGGTTGGCCGTGCTTCGGCTGTCTAATGATTGTGGGTTTGTTTGCAACTGTCCAGCACTTCCCTGTCTTCATCACCGCCGACTTTGAATTGTGTGACGATTCTTAAGCAACAAAAATTCATAATCGCAGACAGCTAAGCCACCTGGAGACCTTGTCGCTATTAAACTTGTAAAGGAACAACCGCTGCAGACGCGGGACAACTGCAAAAGAGCCTTCACAACTTAGAAACTTGGCTTGTGGTTTGGATGTGGTTGGGGACTAATGGATCAACTAGGATTTGCTACTTTCAGTTTCAAGGACACCTTGGCCACATGTGGAGATCAAAACATGGGATTTTTTGCTCATCTCAAGTGGCAAGATTAGCTTGTTGTCATGCAGGTAGAGTCTGAATTATCGAACTACATGCTGTGAAGAGTCCGAAATTTCAGTCGTCCTTATGTATGCACCTATGAGGCAGGTTGTGGTGTCACGAAGCTGTCCGAGTAATTGGCCGGTAACTAGTTAAGTTTGACTGCATATTCATTGTCCTCGAACACTTGGAAATTGGTTAAATTGGGTGTAATGGTGAAAAAGTGACTTAGGCTTTGCTGCACCAGACACAGGGTGTTGGAAAGTCAATGGTAGAAACAGTACAACCTGCATTTAAAGTATGTCCAGAAAGCCTACTTTGCCTAAAAAATTCACATCTGTAAGAGGCACAAGTGAATCATCTCCCTAAGACTCCCTAGGACAGACCTCAAGCGGCAGCTGGAAAAGGAGTTTGTGTTGGAGTTTCCGCCGTATAACAGAATTATGTTTTCTCGTATATTCAAATTACAACCCGACGCTATTATGTCTGTAGGTTGTGTGTAAGTCGTACTTTACAAATTTTCTGACATACTGACCTCCATAAGTAGAAACATTTTCAAGGACAACATGATCTGCATTAGCGATTTCCTTTGGTATATGTGGCACTCTGGTGAAAACAAATTTTTTATTTCTTCAATATGAAACAAAGCACCTTAGCCTGCACCAGGGTGTCTATATCTGATAAAAGCTATAAAAACTACAGTTTTCAGGGAATTTGTAAGTTCCGGCAACTTCTGCAAGTTCTATTTGACAAGAAAACACCAGTATGTCTATTATTTGTTTATGTGCAATGCAGATCAATGTTGGTGAGAAACACTTTATGTTTGTCATATCTGATAATCATCATGTCGAAGTTTGTATTAAGTTCTGCAAATGGAGCTTCTAAAAAGGACCTTGGCTACTGCACAGCACAGTGTCTATTACGTTGGCATTTTCAAGTTTCCCGATTTTGCCAGGCTCTCCCTGACTGTATGTATGAAAGTTTTCTGGCAGTTTCCAGGCATTTGAGATACTATGTCACAATAACATCTAGATAGCACAAGGGTGGTCTATTTGGGTCATGCCATCACACTCCATAAACATGAGCTTCAGTTTGAATGGATGAAGCTTGTCAAGTGACATCAGTTTGCCAGAAACCAAAGCTAAAGTCCACGAAGTTGGCACCATCAAAGTGAGGCAACTTGGCAAGCATCCTTGGCAAGTATATATAGGTGGTGGTATAATCTACGCTGAAGCTTGAAGTGTGATTCTTGCCATCCTTGGCGAGATTTTCTAGATTGTGTTAACCTGCGCAGAAGCGTGAACTGTGATTCTTGCCGCCATCATGAAGGAAAGGGTAGATGTCCTTGGCGAGTTTTTCTACGTGGTGATAATCTGCGCAGAAGCATGAAGTGCAATGTTTGTTGCAATTAGTCGGAAAGTAGTTTTCAATCTAGGCGAATCTTTCTGAATAGTTAAAATGGCAGAATCACGAAGTGCCATTATTGTCATTATCATTAGGCAAAGGGTAAATGTCATCTTTCGTGAGTCTTTTCCAGAAGCACGAAGTAACATTTTTATCATTAGGTAAAGGGTAGATGTCATCCTTGGTGAGTTTTTGTAGATGGTGACATCTCCTGAAAGCTGGCTTCCCTGGATAGCACATGCCAAGGCAGAAGTCCATGCAGTTGCACTGTAGTATGAAAGATGGCACAACTTTTTTGCTGCTAAAGCCACCCGACGGCGGGAACACATGGGCGCAAGGAAAACCAGCTTTCTGCTTTTTTGCTAGGGGTTGGTGTCGCGCTTGAACAGCCGTGCGCTCCCTGGCATGTTTCGCAGGACCATCCTGCAAAGGGCTACGAAGTGGGACACCAGGATGGACGAACATGACTGTTCGTATGCACTGCACCTCCGTTCGCACGACTTCGTCTGCGAACGACTTATTGTTCGGCATAGGACAAACATATTTGCTCGATATCCTGTCACAGTGAGTCAAACTTCCTTGATTCATCAGCATGTTCAGTTAGTTGTAATTTTGACTAGCTAGCTTATTGTATAGAAGGCACAATAAATGCCCCTTTGGTTTGTTTCTACTACTGTGTTGTCATTCCTTTGTCCCAAGAGCACAATTTAGAAAGCAGAGTTCGCAAATGAAAAGAGAAAAAATAGCGACAACATATGCATTTCTTGGCTTTTTTTTTTTTTTTTTCGTTCTACGGTGGCATCTTCCAGATGCATTCTATTACTTGGGTGTGAAACTGTCTTATTGGCTATCAATGTAGACTGTCTCCAATGTCGGCCAGAATTGGAACACACCATGAATTGACCACCACTTATCTGCTAGTATATACATTATATGACCTGCATGAATTCATTTCTGCCTCTTAATCTCAAACAGAACATCAGCTACACCTGCTTGCTCTCTAATCCAAGAACTCTGCCTGCAGCACACAGGTCAAGGCACTTTGTGCTCCATGGCAATGGTTGTGAAATAACCACAAGCTTCGCCATTCTGGATGTACTGCCCAATACCCCTTAATGCAAACTCCTCACCATAGGCTCCACTGCCACGCCACATGTATCTCGAATGAGACAAGGAGAGGAGACTCCAGTAGGTGGCCTACTTTGAGAGGTATACAGCTAGACACCCAGAGTGCATCTACTTCTACACCAATGCTAGCGTTGAAGCTCTGAGCTCCGCCATAGCAGTTGTGGATAGCGACATCCAAAGTGCACAGGAGGTACCCTCGGACAAATTCGACCTTAGCGGAGCTGACAGCCATCGCAATTGCGATCAAACGTATGCCCACTCGCAACTGAGCCTCCCCAAGAATCATATTTACAGGCTCCACGGTGGGGTGCAGGAAATTGGTGCACAACAATGTCCTTGCCCATATCTGCGCACTTGTGCAAGAGCACCTACAGGGTCTTTTATAAATTGTCTGTATACATGGTTATAACTGGATGCTGGGAAATGAAAGAGCTAATCAGCTCACCTAGGAGGCTTTCAGTGTTGTACGGAATGGCGTTCCTGGAACTAATTCCCTTTGAGAGGAACGCCACCGTTACGTTAAGGGTCAGTGGAACTGTAATGGTAACTTGTTAGTTTTACGAAGGAACGACGGAGGGAACGGAGTTCCTTCTGTAAACGTTCCACGGCATTGAACAGACGCACGCACGTACACAGCACATTATGGAGGGCGGAAGGGTGATCGCGCGAGGCATAAAGAATATACTGCTTGCCTGTCACGTGACTATGATGCATTTTTAAACATGGAATGGTTTTAGCTCCCGTTGTCGGTGATCTTCAAGTAAAGAGCCAAAAGCCAGATCTGCTATCCAGGCACTCATACGAGAACATCGAGGCAACGTTTCGAGAACAGAATGAGATCATCCAGGCCACCAGTCAACAGTTTAGAAAATGCGGTCTCTGGCTCCCAACCCTTTGTACAGGACTGTATTACATAGGATAGTTACTGCCCAAACAAGTTACAAAAAATATTGCTTCCGAGTTCTTCCAAATGTTTGTTCACAATATCACTCAAGATGTATTTGTTTGAAGTTTTATTTGTCATTTCCTATAGCGACGTTCAAAAGCCAGATACAGGGCACTTGATTGCCATCTTTTGGCGCCGAGACAGGGTTGCCTGTGCTCTTTTAAATGCCAGCGGTCCATGAGATCTGCGTTGCCTCGAGAGATGGCGCCACGCAGCTCCTTCAGGCACTTCTAGCTGGGCAGTGCGCTCTGTCTGCCTGGCGTCTTTGGCTGCCTGTCGTCTTTCGCTGCCTGTCGTGCCGCCTTCAGCCAGTTTTCTTCTTCTAGCTGGGCAGCGTTCATATGTACCAGTGCACAGTATGGCGTGCCGTGGTGTGATGGGGTGTTCCGTTACGAACATGCACTACACCCATTTTAAGATTGTGGCTAGTATCATCTCCAACCAGACTGCTTTGCCGGTAGCCATTTCATGCTTACATCTACTCTCGATTACGGGAGAGCCAGGCATATTTTTTTTGTGGCTTCTCCGTTATATTTTTTTATGACTAGGCTTCAAGATTGTCATGTGATGCTCCCTCCTGTAGTTCCTTTCCTCCATGCTTCACAGGAATGATGACGTCAAGATCGCAGCGCCACTCGAGGCACTTTGCGGCGGATGGAAAATTTCCAGTCCTCGTGTTACTCGCATTGATCATGACCCTATTGACCAGTCCTGGTCTTCACTTCAAGGCACCCGCTGTGGGCACAGTGCTATACGTGTTGCACGTGTAATAGACGAGCACCAACGTTGCAGTTAGACATGTCTGGAGTATGTCCGGTGCTCCCTGAAAAAAATTTGTCTAGGAGCGCCCCCCCCCCTTCTTTGGATTCTTTTTATCTCCAGATAATCTGCTGCCAACAATGTTCAAGTTCGTATAATATACGTAGTTCGATGCGAGTTTTAAATTGATCACTTTATTTCGCCTTAGGATTATCTGACACTATCTTAATTTTTAAAAACTCAAATGTAACGTTACTGTAATGACACGTTCCAATGTTCGAATTGTAGCTGGAACGCGTTCCTTTCTCATTAAAGGAAGTTGTAACGGGAACTCGTTTCAAGAATGGGAAGGATCGAGCTTTCATTCGTTTTAGAAGAACGTATACAACACTGCAGGCTTTTAACCAGGCACATGACATCACGCCACCAGCCCGGACAATAAGATGGGCTTTCCTGCTTCTGCAGCTCTACCAAGACGCTACAAGCAAGTTTCCCAAGCTCAGCAAAGTGCTTACCTGTGAACAGGGAGCACTTAATCGTCAGGTCCAGATTGAGACACTCCCCACACCAGCGCGAGTGCACCTCCTCCGCGGGCTGTTGCCCGAGGATCCTACACCGTACCGATACTGCAGCAACCACCGAAACACCTTCCATATCCTGATCCTGCGGACCACCACCACCTCCCCTACCTGCTTCCACAAAGCTTTCCCTTGAACCACATGCCGAGTGGTCGACAGAAGCCACCAGCACCGACGACCAATGGTACCTTGCTGTGTTTATCAGTGCTGCACTGACGAATGCTGTAAGCGAGGCTCTAGACAGAGCCTTTTCTCTAAACCCACCTAACCTCAAAATAAGTTTTTTCTCACTAATCGATACTGCCATCTTCCTGCCTCCTAATATTGGGCCTATCATGTTTTTTTATCTGTTACTGATGCAGTCCCTGACTTCTTCTAAAACTTCTTTGTTATCCTACAAGTTTGTGCCTCATAGGTTAGTGCTGGTAACACGCAATGACTGCACAGTTTTTGAGTACGAAAGCAAGGTGCTCGTCAGTGCCTGCAATGTGCGCTCTAACCCAGTTTTTAGAGCACAGCTCTTAGGCACCCGTTCCTGTGGCGAGCGTCTGTGTCGTACCTCGTAACCAAGCACAGCGAAAGATGAGAGCGAATGCGGAGTGCATGGCGATGAAATATGGTGAGAGCGAAGATAGCTCGAGGAGGAAAGTGGAGGAGGAGGGTGCAGCGGAGCCATGAGGCAGAAGGTGGAGGAGGTGGGTATGGCGAAAGCATGAGAAGAAAAGCGTAGTGCCGCGCAAGGCAGATAATGGCGACGGTGGCTACGTGACGATGCAAGAGTAGTATGCATCGTTAGGGTGCCTCAATGCGCTCGCTCGCCTCCGTTCCATTCACGGGGGTGCGCGCATTGAGGCATTCTGTGTCATCTGTTCACCAAAGTGCTGCTTGAGTGGAGGCCTGTCTGCAGCGGCTGCTGTGAATCGGGCCCACGCGTCTGCCACGTGCTGCCTCTCGCGATTTGCCGATTAGCGAGGCAGCCACGCCATACTAGGCTCCGTTTGGAACGTGCCACATGAGACAGATTGTCGCGCCAGCCAATATATTGCGAAACAAAAACACGTACAGAGCTGTGCTCAAATTTTGCATTAGGGAGTATCGTAATCGTCAGTGAATTTTTTTTTGTCTAAAGCTCTTGGTGATGGTTGATGGGGTTTAACTAATCACAAACATAGACTGCAAGAGTCATTTTAGAGAAATACTTCAGGTTAATTTTGCCCAACATCAATTCTTCAATGTGCACCTGAATCTTGGTGCATGGGCATTTTTAAACCTTGTCGCAACGTGGCTGGAGTAGTCGGGAATCAAACCTGCGGCTTTTTTCTCGGCAGAGGAATTCCACGATCAGTAAGCCACTTCAGTGGGTAATGCAAGACACGGTATCAGTGTTTGCACACTTTCACATTACAGCAATGAACACTTTAATCACATGTTTTCATTACAGCACAGCAATGCACTAGTAGTGCCACTCAATGGCACGTGTGGAACCTTTGGTCATAAGCCCCTCCGTGGAGGTGCTCCAATTCTAGGGGCAGAGAGGGACGCACACACAGTGTGCGCTTCACTATGAGTCGCCGGCTCAGATCGCGAGCAAGTCGTCAGGTGGTGGTGACTTCGACAAGCAAGTGCCCAGGCTGCCTTCCTTCCCACTCCCCGGCCTGTTCCTGTGCCCCACGAGTGGAACTTCTAGCCTCTGATGCTCGGCGCCCAGTGGGGCATCGATGTACGCCTTGGCCATGTATGTGTCCATCATTAGGTGGCTGTTCCACACCTGCGAGTAAAGGCGTGCGGTTTGACTGTGAGCACTGCTGAGGCTATTGGCAGCGCAATGTGAACAATTGCACTTTGTCTGTTGTCTCTCAAAAGTCAAAAGTACCTTAATAGAATATGTTGGTTGCTGGGCTAGTTGGTTCATTCTTGCGACAAATAATAAGCGCAAACTTTAGATGAGACAGTGAAACAAACAAGGGACAAGTGTCCCTTGTCTTTCTCACTGTCTCTTTTAAAGTTAGCTCTTATTATTCCATGCAAAAGTGAAACTTTAACCAGGGGACTTGACTTCTATACCTAGCTGAGCATATAAATTCGACTCCGGTTAATTCGGTCCCGGCCGAAGGTTCCAGCCAGCGCCCATGCATTTCTATGGGCCCAAACTTTTGTTATTTCAATCCTAAAATTGACCCTCGCTGGATAATTCGAACTTGACCACTCACCATGCTCGCTCCTGACCTTTATGGTGACCCCAATAGCAACCCCATTAGTGGCAGCGTCTGTCTGGCAGAGTTTAGAGGATAGTGAATACTGCCAAATGAATCAGCAGTGTGCATTGGCATTTTGTCTGCATCTTGTTTAATTCGACCCACCAGATAATTAGATCAACTTGATCGGACCAGGGTCGAATTAATGAAAGTCGACTGTATACTGAACACAGGCCATAAACGGAAGCAAACCATAAGCAATAGGACAGGTGCATAAATTACAATTATAGAATTCATTGAAAAACACATTTGCTATATGCAGACACACCAGTTACGTGAGCACATGGATATATATATATATATGGGTGTAACTAAGCCCATTAAGCTACATGGCTGTTCTAGGTATACTATAGTTATTGATATAATACTCTTAAAACACTCTGCACAACAATGAGGATAGAGAACACAAGCTTGGTGCTGAAGATGACACTGGTGACTCGTGTCCTGTGCACTTGTCTGAACTTATCGTGCAAATATTCTGTAAATAGATTTTTGCCTTGCTTCTACCTTCTGGAAAAATATAGTTCAAGTTGCTGAAGACATCTGCCTGTTTATACTTGAGGAGTGTTTTTTCAAAGGGAGCCAGATCCCGAAACCGAACATAAGCAAAACTTGCCTGTATTCATAAAGTGCACCTTCATACGCTTTGTTTGCACTCAGGTATGTCAAAATGAGCTGATTTAAGCTGCAAAAACGCGTGCGTCACAGATACGCGTTAATAAATACTGTCAGCCCTTCCACTGGGGTGGAAGACCAGTGAAGCTGTACTATGGTGGGAATTATGTATTTCCAATTATGACTATTAAGATTTGATGGTGTAATTGGTTATTTGAACTATTAAAGAAGGAGAAATATATATGATCCGGTGGTTTTCATTTATTTAGTGACCACAGGGACCATGGCCTTATGGTCGCTACGGTACACCGCCATAGGGTGTACGGCAAAGGTTGGCACGTTCTTCATAAACATGTCACCAACGCCGCGCACGTTCGGTGCGCATGTGGGCAACACGCCGCCGCCGTCCACAACAGTTGTGTGCGTTGTTTGTGTGACCGCACACAACCACTGTCAAAACGCTGGCTATGTGACAGACCGGCTAAACGCCGTTGTCGACACTGTTAGGGGAGAGGCGGGCGAGAGCCCAGAGAGAGTCGGCGGCACAAGCGGCAGAGGCTGGCAGGGCTGCGCGCATGCGCCGCACTGGGAGAACGGCCACGCACACGCACAGTCTAGAGTGCCTCGATGCCCTCCTTGCCCACCCTGGGAAGTCGCATTTGCTCTCCGCCGTGCGTTCACTCCCCGTGAAAGTGCGCGTCCCTCGCCCTCGCGCGCTTTCACTCGCACCTCCAGCATACGGCCAATGACAGTTTTTTTCTATTGCCGGACGCGACCATCGAAGAGTGAGCCCTTAACAGCTTTGCTGTAAAAAATTAGCCAAGTCCTTCGTCCATGCCAATCAATAGCCAATTTCACTTATCCAATAGGTGAGGCGTCAACTCGCAAAGGCTCATGGGATGCATCTGCTCGGTGCTTCGGTGCTTCCGGTTCGACGGATGACAGCTCCGGCACATGATTCTGCGTTCGTGGGGCCGGTCGCGATTGCTCTCTGTGCACCTTCATCGGAACGCATTGCCCCACGTTGCAAATTTCTAGAGCCTGCGATGGTCATATCAATGACCGACCTCAAAAGCTGAACGAAGGCAGCCATTTCAAATATTTTTCTTTATAATTGAATTGCCCGAACACGTGTATCAGCTATGCTTGTTGTCAGTTTCGTGCTTTTCATAGAGGACGAGTCGCGATTTCCTGTTCTCTTAGTAGCTTCTGTTTGTGTCAACGAGCAGAGTGATTTTGTAACCTTTCAGTCGTGAATACCATATTTGTGCTAGAACCTGCCGTATACATGAACGTGTTCACCTGTCGTAGTCATTGATAAATCGCGTTGTGCAAGTGAACACAGCTGCTAAGAACCTTGACTTTCAAGAAGAATGCCTTCCGTACATTTAGCCTTTCAAACTTTTACATAATTTCACAGCGAACCTGTATACGTTTTGTGATGTTTATATATGGATTGTACATGTGTTGCTTTGTAAAAAAAGTCGCAGTTTCGCTCGAAAGGCGCTGCATCGATTGCAATAGCAAATTAGTGGACCGCTATACAAAGTAAAGATAGTAGATTTATCGGTTGTATAAACTTGTAAACATAGGCACACTAACTAAATTAACAAGATGGTGTCGCGCGCACAAGCGAACATGAACGCATCTCACTCGATGACCACGGAAACTCGCTTTCAAAACACTGCAGTGAGTCAGCGCTCCAGCAGCAGCGAGCGAATTGAGCTTCGTGCCGGCGCTTGCATCAATGCGATCCAGGCCGCGAAAACACGGGGAGGGTGGACTCTGCCCCCGCTGCAGCCCTCCAGCCCAGCAGGAGCACGCGGCCACAGTAAAGCGCTGCCCCTCCACCTCCCTACCCTCCCTCCGGAGCGTTATGCGCGACTGAAAGACTGCGTGCTTTCTTCCCCGATTCCCGCCCTTGCGTGCGCGAGCCATGAATTGCCGGCTCACTGTCGCATGCTTTCACTCGCACATACAGCGTACAGCGCACGGCAACGAATTTATCGACCGTGGACTTTATAACGGAACTTCACGGTGACGATGACAGCGACAGCAGAAATGTGCCTGGAGTGTCCATATAATTGCTATCGCAATAATACCTTGCTGTCCAGATTACTGATAATAATATTTCCTGGAACATGCGCGATAACAACACATTAACCATGCAGTCGGCGTGGTTTACCTATTTTTTAAGGTAGTGTTTCTTGCTCCAACTTTACCAAAACATTTTGTCATAAAGTCTCTAACACGTTCAACGCTGCAGTATGCCCCTTGTGTTTGGGACACTGTGAAACTTGTGGGAGATATGGAACACAAGGCATGCCAGATGCATTCGTCGAGTGCAGGTGGCTTGCCCTTCATGATTGACTGTCTTATTACATTTTCGATGTCTCGTTATACAGAAAACATTGAAACTTTGCAACCATTAGGCTAGCATTTCTCGCCCCATGCACCTTTTGCAACATATGGGAGAAAAATTACAGTCTACATCCTTTCAATCCTCCCAGTACACCTAGCTCATCTTGCATCGAACATCAAATGAAAGTCGCTACACCATGCAAAGTGTACACCTAAATGGTGTTCCCAAGACATTCGTGCCAAGAAAAGGCTTGGATTGGAACCGCCTGCCTGCCTATGGCGCACTCCACTACTAAAGCATGCATGTTTGAGTGAAATTGAAAAAGTAAAAAAACATAATTGTTGTCAATGACGCTAACAGAATTGACATGAGAACAAGAAAGTGCGACTCGTCATTCAAGATAAGCACGAAACTGCAACAGCATGCATAGCTAATTCACGTGTCCGGTCGATTTGGCTAAAAAAAAATTACTTTCAATGACTGCCTATGCCCAGGTTTCGTGGTCAGTCATCAATGCAACCACCACAGGCTCTAGAAATCAGCAGAGTGGGCAATACCTCGTGATGAAGCTGCACAGAGAGCAAGCACGGCTGGCTCTGTGAATGGAGAATTGTGCGCCAGAACAGTCATCTGCTGAACCAGAAGCGCCGAGCAGACAATGTGTCCCATGAGCCCCTGCGAGTTTACGTTCCACCTAAGGCAGTGCTCCAACGGCACCACGTGACAACGCCGGTATGGTGTCTTCTATAATTTCTGCGTGAGCACATTCTCTAGTTTTGCTTATTTTCGCTCGCGAAATGACCCTGGCAATGGACTATGATGGCTATGAATAAGTTGGCGACAGGTCGGCACCTCTTCAGAGGTACACTCGCCCAAAAAATATTAGGAGCACGCTAAGCGGTGTGTCAGTGCAACCGCACATTGACATAAACCTATGTGGGCGCTGTGGCGGCTTAAAGCGTGGCTTCACATTGTCCGCTGCATTGTTTGGGCGCGCTGACAGAGTCGGTGATACAGTGTACTACTTTGCTCGATGTGTGAAATCGCCATCTTTTTGCATTCAATACACAAATGCAAGGCTGGCTTACCTCAAAGGCAATATGCTACTTTAAGCAAACCTTGCTTCACCTCTTTATAATGCAGGCTTAGCAGGCACACATGATGTAGCAGATGACATGAAGCCATGAATCTAGCTGTCACTGTGCATGAACAGGTTTGCTTTTACGCACGGCTGCACTAATACTCCGCGGAGCACGGCCACATGCTCATGTGTACTGCCATATTCTGTGCAAGCATGTATATCCGCCACGAAGAACTCTATAAGCTGCACCTCTGCTGAAGCTTGAACACACAAAAATCACTGAACTACAAGCTTGCATCAGAGGCATCAGTGAAAAGCAAACTTTAATCAGCAAATTTTGACAGCGCTGCAGACTTCATTTTAATGGCCTACGAAACATATGGGATGAAGCGTTGGCGCCCTAGCAAAATCCAAACGACTCTTCACAGCTTAGTGGTGCACCATAAGATAAGTTTCATGAACAAGAGGCGACTGTTGCGGAGACATGATTTACGCTGTGCTTGTGGGTAGCCATGCTACTATTGCACGACTGCTCAAGCACAAACAGATGAAACGAGAAAAGAAAGTGAAAAATCAAGACAACCCAGAGGCTCTCAAAGATTTTCGTTCAAAGTGGAAAGATTCGTTGTGACACAACTAAGAGTTAAATCCAAAATTTGGTGTCAAGCTGTACCGAAACTTGGCGAGGTAGATTTATTGTACAAGTTGCAGTAACTTACCGTATATACTCGTGTAATGAACGCACCCCAAACTTTGCTCTTCAAAATGTGGATTTTTGTCTTTCCCCCCATAATAATCGCACCCCCAACTTTGCTCCTGTGCAGTCCCATGATTGAACGGGTGTGCTGTAGTTTTTCGGAGAGACTAGAATCTTTTACTGCCGCACATGTGTTCAGGCTTAGGAGTGAGGATCAACGGCGAATATCTCAGCAACCTTCGGTTTGCAGATGACATTGTCCTATTCAGCAACAATGGGGACGAATTACAACAAATGATTGAGGACCTTAACCGAGAAAGTGTAAGCGTGGAGTTGAAGAATAATATGCAGAAGGCAAAGATAATGTTCAATAGCCTGGCAAGGGAACAAGGATTCAGGAACGCCAGTCAGCCTCGAGATTCTGTAAAGGAGTACGTTTATCTAGGTCTAGGTCATCAGGGTCATTAGGACCCTGATGATGAGAAGGAAATTTACAGAAGAATAAAATTGGGTTGGAGTGCATACGGCAGGCATTACCAAATCCTGACTGGGAGCTTACCACTGTCGTTGAAAAAATAAAAGTGTACAACCATTGCATTCTACCGGTGCTAACATATGGAGCAGAAACTTGGAAGTTAAAAAAGAAGCTCGAGAATAAGTTTAGGACCGCACAAAGACTGATGGAACGAAAAATTTTAGGCCTAACGTTAAGAGACAGGAAGAGAGCAGTGTGAATCAGAGAACAAACGGGGATAGCCGATATTCTAATTGACATTAAGAGAAAAGAATGGAGCTGGGCAGGCCATGTAATGCGTAGGATGGATAACCGGTGGGCCATTAGAGTTGCAGAACGGATACCAAGCGAAGTGCAGTCGAGGAAGGCAGAAAATTAGGTGGGGTGATCAAGTTAGGAAATTTGCGTGCACAGGTTGGAATCGGCTAACGCAAGAGAGCGGTAATTGGAGATTGCAGGGAGAGGCCTTCGTCCTGCAGTGAACACAAATATAGGCTGATGTTGATGTGTTCAGGGTGCATGCACTTAATCTCGATGCTCGTCGCTGTGTTGGAAATACGTAATAATGCCACATGACAAATGCCGAGATCACGTAAACGAAATTCTACAGCTAACCTAACCTTGTAAGTTATGTAGGCTGCACAGCCACGCTAGCGGCAAACATGCTGTGGCGGCACACCGGCAGGGACGGTGGGTTTGATGACGGAGCAGCTGACGGCAAAGAACACTGGCGGCAAGCATGCGGTAAGTACAGACTGCGCATTAGTATCACAGTCGCTTGAGACCTGACAAAGAGCAACCGTGATAATGGCAGCCTGTTCTTACTGCGTGGTTGCTGGCAGTGCTGGCGGAAAGGCACCTCGCAGACTCCCAACTGCTCCCTGTAACAGCAACTTTACTTTGACGTAATAGGAGAGCGCTGGCGCTTGGCTGGCATAGTGGGCATAGTCGGACGTAGTGTCGAATTTGCGTGTCTGTTGCTCGCTTTTCTGCCTGTCTTTGGTTTCGCTGTGTGTGATGGGTTGGCCCAAAGTCGAGTTATACACCTGCTGCGGGTCAGAGAGTTTAATCTGCTCACAAAACGGAAACACTGATACGACACCGATAAACTTTGACATGCCAATGAGCAGGGCGGTCGAGGAAAGAGACGCACACAGTACGCTTGTCAAAACAACAGGTGCTGAAAAGCAGTGCTTCAACGTGATGCTTGCGATAACGGCGGACAGCCGGAAACGACTGCGAGGACGAGCTGTTGTGGAACCACTATGTAAATAAAGCAACCGGCGACCTGGTCAACAGGTCCGGTGATTCCAATGTGGAGTTAAGTGCAATAAAAACGCTGCTACGGTTTGCAAATAGTGTACGTGTATTTTTGCTGCAAAGGTAAGTTATCTAATGCATTTTTCAAATCATTACCATCTTACTTTTCAATTTCAGCTGTTTCCAAAAAGTTCCTGTAAAATTTACCCAGCATAATAAACGCACGCCCCAATCTTGCTTTGGTTTTTCAGGGGGAAAAAATTTGTGTTCATTGCGTGAGTATATACGGTATTTTGTTGCTGCCAATATCCCCAGAAAATATTTGCCAATGACAATTAGCAGCTTCACTGTGAAATATTCACATTTTTTTCCACTTCACTTCTGATGGATTGGGCTCACTTTGAAAAGACACTCCTCACTTCACTGCATTCACTCACCTGGATCTTAATTGGTGTGGAGGCATCCTTGCGGTAGAAGAGGGCGCTGATGTTCCACGTTGGGTCCCGTGTACCCTGACAGACGGTCGAGCGCACAGACTGGCCCTCGCACAGCATCACACAGTATGGGTCTGCCACTGCACAGATGTGCAACGAGGCCAAATCAAATGGCATTCATCGTGCACTGATGACGCTATATGCACTGTCACCATGCAATTAATCATGCATTGTACTTTCCCACAGCAGCTGTATAAAGAAAAGGCCCATTCTTCTAGGTACCCTGCCTGACATGCGAAATGCAACACAGGGGTAGAACGCTACTGAACCGCAGGCGGTCAAAATTTATTTGAAGATCTCCACTATGACATCTCTCACAGCCCCTGGATATTGGCTCCTTCTTTGACATGCTAATCACCTGAATTCGAACCATGAATAGCCAATTTATTTTACTGCGGAATTATTTACAAAAAAACAATTTCGACGATATTAATACACATTTTGTGTACAAGATTTCCACCATTTGTTGCAGAAGTGAAGATTAGTAGCACTACACATGACAATGAAACGTGTATTGTCGACAAGCTGAGCTCGCCCTGGCACGTTTTTACCATCAATGCATAGATGCACCCAACTCATCCATGGCACCAGAAGGGGTTAAGCACCATCATTCCAACCAGATCACACAGTAAACCAGGCTGCCTGTTGGTGCCACTGGCATTCCGCCCTTTAGTAATGGCTCAAGAACCACAAACACTTGTGACAATGATGGGATTTTTGTGCTTAAATGAGTCAGATTATGTAAAGCCATGTGTTAAATTTGCATAAAAATGCCACCAGTTTGAAAAACAAAATACAATAATATGACTGAAGGCAAGCTTTAGCGCATACTTTTTCCAACTTCATACAGCAAAAAAGTGTGGTCATAATTATGTTTTACAAAAGCAGGTAGCATAGAAAGGGCTAACGGAAGCGGCTAACGGAAGCCATTGGCGCCCTATCCTGTCTCCCCTTGGTTTTCCTTCTTTCCTTGCGCCACAACTCATTTGTTTAGCTATGCACCAACTCGCCCAACGCACTACCTTGCTAAAGCATAGAAAGCTTCTGTGAAAGAAGCGGTGTTATTGCACATACTGTCTTCAGAAGTCTCTTGTGGGCGTGGTATTGTGCAAGAGGCAATGGCTACAGTGGGGCCGCAATTCTTAAGTACAGCATGGCTTGCACAGCAAAAGGAAATGCCTACATCGGAAGAATTTCCCTTCAACAGGCTCCTTACATCAACCTAGTGTTGCCACACAGATATGCTAAGCAATGGATGGCTCAAGCCATATTCAGGATTTTTGGCTGTCGAACTTTATTAGGAAGAGCCAATGTAGTCCTTATTTTGAGCAAGAAAATGCTCAACACAGTACAGCTCCTGTGCAAAAGGTCTAAAGGAGCCCTTTAACGCTTTCCAAGGCATACCTGATTATGCTCAAATACTTTTAACCAAGAATTGACCAAAGAAAGACAGCCCACAAGTGCTCAGAAAGTGTGGAGCCCTGGCTTAACTACCACTGGCTATGCTAGGTACGCCAACACGACCATTGCATGCAGAGGTGGACTTCGAGGGGGGGGGCTGGGGCAGTGGAGGAAACTGCCCCCTCCACCGATTAAATTTCCCAACTTTCTCTCTTATGAAAGTTCAATAACTATTGTAATTTTAAGAAAAGCTTGTGTGCGCAGTGCTGTGCAGTCATGTTTTGCCCATTGGCCACTGTCATGCCATTGCTATAGAGTATAGACAGAGAAAAGTACAGTGAGAGCTTGCACCAAATTTTCATCTCCTGTTAACATGGAGAGGTTTTCCGCTTCCCATTATCAGAATGACCACAGATTCAAAACTTTCATTGGGTGGTTCTTCTTTCACTTTATCGTGGCCTGCACCGGCACAGACAGCGAGGGTGTATCTGGCTACTTATTCTTAGTGACAAAAATTTTAAAAATTCACCGACGATTACGATACTCCCTAATGCGAAATTTGAGTGCAGCTCTATCCATGTTTTCATTGCGTGATACACTGGCTGGCGTGGACTGTCTGCCTCGTGCGGAACGCTGCAAACGAAGCAAAGCATGGCGCAGCTGCCTCGTAAAACCTGGAGATCGTGAGAGCCAGCGCGTGGGTGACGCGTGGGCGCAATTCACAGCAGCAGCCACCGACAGACTGCACAGATGTCGCGCACTACTCTGGTACCATCCCATAGCCATCGTTGCCGCACTATGCTTTTCTTCTCACCCTTTCGCCATACTGGCTCATTGTTCCACTACACCTTTCAATTTGCTTTCTTCCTTGCGGCTTGCATTCCCCGCTGCGCTCCGCGTTTGCTCATTCATTCTTCGCTGCGCTCGTTCGCTCGGTTAAGCCGACGCTTGCTGCAGGAACGGGAGCAAAGTGAGCTAAGACTCTGTTGCTATTTACAGTGTAGACTGCTTATAACGTAAGTCACCGGGGTTGCAAATATCCACACTATAAGCGGTACCGTACTACCGGTACCGCTTATAGTAGCGCAGTAGCGCTTATCCACAATATAAGCGGACTCCAGGCGCATTTCTAGCTGCCGTAGCTGTTGCCGCGAGGTTCCGTATAAAGCCCAAGGGCAATAAAATCGTCGCCGCGCGCTGTATTGTATGTGTGAGTGAAAGCGTGCGAGTGTGAGCTGGTGATCGCATCGCAATCTTGTGCACGCACGGGAGGAAAGCGGGAAGGAAGCGCACTGTCTTCCGTCGCGTGCAAGGCTCGAGGGGGGGGGGGGGTTGCGTTTACTCTGAGCACGCACGCCTGCCCGCAGGGGTTGCTGTATCTTGAAATCCATCTGCGATGAGGGCACAGTCCACCGTGCACTGTGTTGCTTAGTTCACTGTGATGCGAGTGACAGCACAAAGGTCAATTCGCTCACTGCTGCTGCCGCGCTTCCTCACCATAGCGTTCTGACAGCAAGTTTCCACTGTCATCGAGTGAGATGTGTTCATGTTCGCTTGTGCGTGCGTGACACCATGCTTGTTGATGCGCAGAGAGTCGCAGCAACGGACGTGCTTTCGCGCACTCCTGCCATTGCATCATTCTCCCTGCTCCTCGCGAGGAATGCTGGGATGCGTGGCCGACGTGGCTTGGTGCGCCGGGCGAAAAATATGAACGGAGCTATTCATGGGCCAGCAACGTTGGAACACGCCCGACGGCACGAGATGCACCGGTTGTGCGGCTGCTGGTGCGAGACAAGCTGGCAGCCGCACTGTAACCGGTATTTCGTCTCCCGCAACTGCACTATAAGCGATACGTGTATACATGGAGTGCTGTGAGAAAATTAATGGGAGTCTGAAAAGACCGTACTATATCCGGTCCTGCACTATAAGCGCTTACGTTATAAGTGGTCTATACTGTATGACTTTAAGCAAGAAACACTGGATGCACGAGACAAGCACAGCGTGATGCAAAAGTGCTTGTCAGCTTGCTCACCCGGGCTCAGCTTCACCGGCAACTGCTGGAGTGACTAGGCTATGGACAAGGCCAGAAGCGTCGTTTCACTACTTTTGGTTTCGAGGAGGGGCTGGCAATGTAATTTAGTAATCATTTAATAAATTCCAAGGTATTATGGCCCAAGCCACTATGGAGGGCGCTCCGGATTTTAACCACCTGGGGTTCTTTAACGTGCACCTACATCTATGCAGTTGAGCGCTCTTGCATTTCGTCCCAATCAAAATGTGGCTGCTGCGACTGGGATTAAACACATGACCTTAAGCCCAGCGGCACAACACCATAGGTGCCGTGGCGGGTTGCTGGCAATGTAGGAAAACAAAAATCGTGCTCATTGTGGCGCCCACGTTTTCACGCAGTCATTCAGCCATAGACCAAAAGATCGACAGGCGAACTGTAGGGCATTTCAAATTACGGTCATCACTATACATCACCTATATGAGGGCTAGTGGCAACGCCATGACTACGTTCGGCAACTGCAATTGACTTGCAAAGTTTACTTTGTTTACAATCCAACAAATAAACTAACAAACAAAACCTCGTAAAATAAACACCTCCTAGTAAATGCCACTTTATGGCATGTTCCACAACTGCTCTCCATCAGCTGTTGAGGTCGCACTTTGTTCTCTCGATGGCTCGTCGATGATCGCCAGCCCTCATTGGTGTGATAGGAACTACTGTATCACCTGCCAAATTTTACTAGTTGCTATAATTTGTATTGCCATCTAAGAACTAGATTGCTGAAACTGTGGCACTGCCGTTTCCAATTTACGCTAATCAATTCAGCTTTGAATAATGAGGCTGCAGGTGATATGAAGGCTAAGAATTATGAGAAAAAATATTTAGCCTTGTTATTCTTATTAACATGTTCACTGCGGAAGCACTTTGTAAAGTCTCAATTTCTGTGCATCATGACCCACTGGTGGGTAACTTGTCACGTTCCTCAGGTGCATCTTGACCCACCGGTTGTGGGAGTTGTGCTCCTTTTAAACTTTCTCAAGGCGGAGAGAAATGGCGCCCCAGCGCATATCAGAAGCCAACAACAATTTTTCGTCTCCGCCAGTACCTAGCAAAGATGCCGCTTGCGCACTGCAGGAAAGCCCTGCATAGCCGCACAGTGGGAATAACTGCCGTGACCCACCGGCGACCCACGCCGTAGTGAACAAGCTAAAAACGATGCTTGTCAGTCAAATGGCACGAGTCTATATGCGCTGATATATTAATTTCACGATACCGAATGTGTTTTCACATTCACGAGTGCGTAAGTCGGATACCCCATTCTTTGGCACCCGAGGTCAACACTATGTTGCTACTTTCTGAAGTTCACTCCTTTTCGGAACTCCGACTGGTACAGATTGCCTGGCATTGTCAGAAGCTGTAATTCTGTGGATATGCATCTCTGAGTGCCTAACATGTCAATATTTTTTACTGAATGATTGATACGTGGTTGACTGATTGCTTGATGGATTGGTTGATGGAGTTGAAGGCTCCGAAGCAACACAAGGCCTACGACAATGGGAGATGCTGGAGCGCGGAGCTATGGAATAACTTTAACCACCTAGGAACCCTAGGTGGTTAAAGTCCTTTTAAGTCCTTAACCCTTTTAAGATCGTTTTCGCCATATGCGACCGCCCAGGGTTGATTTTTTTTGTAGCAGATTTAAATTCTTCGGACGTACCTATTTCGAAAAAAAATTTACCGTAATTTCTCTAGGGTGACCGTAAAGTGAGAAAAATTTTTTTTTGTGTTAGTGTCATGAGCCAATAAAGGAAGAAAGAAAGAAGAAGAAAAAGCAGAAGATAAAAACAGAACAAGAAGACACGAGGAGGCAGTGGCAGAAATAAAGAAGAAAGTTATAAAATAAGAGCGTCGGAATAAAAAGAATACATTATATGAAAGCAGAAGAAGCTCAAAAGTGCACGCGCAGCTACGTGGCCAACGGGAGAAGAGACACGTAGCCGAGGAGAGCAGCCCAGCTACGCTCTGGGACGACGAGGGGCAGAAGGAGCTGGAGGCCAAACAGGACGGGTGAATCGCGGAGACGGCGGCAACCCAATGGAAGCTGTGCTTCAGCTGCCGCGGCCACGACCCGCGAGCTGAGCGAACGCCCCATCGGAAGCCGCAGCTACAGGCTGACGGCGCTGCTTCCCGGATTCCCTGCGGCTACGATCCGCAGGCTTGCGGAGTTGACCGGGCGCTCCAGGCGCGCAGGTCACCCCACCATCCTGACCTCCTGACCAGCTCAACCGAGGGCCGAACGTTGGAACCAGCGACGCCGACTCTACGACGCATCAGCGGGCCCAACAACGTGTCGTCGGAAGCAGCGACAACAACGTGACCTGGCCACGTTGATGGATTTAATGTAAATAATTTGGACTTATGAATTTTAATATCTGAGGACTCTGAGGATTTTCTATAAGTAACTCGTGCTGTAAATTGTTTGTTTCGTGTTGTTTTCTTTGTCGTTAGTTTTTCAATTATAAATGTTTGTCTTGAACGTGCGACTTGTCCCTGTCTGTATTTAGTCCACCGAAATCCGTGACAGTTAGTATACTGTACTTTGTATACTGTTTATTTATGAATACAGTGGAATCTCGATGATACGATCACGGCTAATACGAATTTCCGGATGATACGAATTTTTCTGTGGTCCCAGCCGAGCCCCGTTAGTTTGCAATGTGCTAGGGAACGGTTGTTACGAATAGATTTTCGACCCGCGTCGGCTGATACGAACAAACGCCGCCCCACCGATGGCCGCGAAAGAGAACAGCGCGCAGGCACACGCTTTCTCCCTTTCTCTTTTGGTGCGGAGGCCGCGACTGGGCGCGAAGAGTTTGAAGCGCGCTTTTGTGGCTTTTCCTCCTTTTCCGCGTGCGATCGGCCGGACGGAGTGGCTGCTGTGCTTCGGGCCGCGTTCTTTGTGTTTGCGCCATTTTGCCTAGTCGCAGCGAGCTATGTCTACCGAGATACGATCTCGGCTGATTCGCGCGGCCGTACGCCGACGCGCGGGAGCCTCCGTTGGTGCGTCTTTCGTCGACTGCGTTATCGGTGCCCATGGCACAGGGCGATTGTCTGTTTCGCTGCCGGAGTCACACGGTGAAAGGTAGCGAGGCACGTTCAGTTGGGTGCTCCTCCGCTTCTCCCGCTAATCGCCGTATTTTTCTTGCTGTAGGATGCTTGCGCTTCCGTATTCCAAAGAGTGCTTCGTAAAAAATTTCTTCTCCAATGAGCGACGATCCATCACTAACCTGGGAGCTCTCAGTAATCCAAATTCTGCGTGTCAGGTGAAGACGCCGGCGTGGTTTACGAAGCAGACAACTGCCGTTGCCATCTTGTCCCTGTCACAGCAGCAACCAATGGAGACGCCTTTCCGCACGGCAGCCAATCGGAGGCCCGCTTTCATCGGAGGGCCCGTGTGACTACCTATCGCAGACCCGCACTTCTTTTGTGTTTGTGCGTTTGTTACAAGATGGTGATGACGGACGAATTGAGAAGCAGAACGGCGAAACTTTGAGCTTTCAAACGATACCAACCTGGCGGCGCTTGGTGGCGGGAAATATGAGATATGTCTCCGTTAACTGCGGTGATTTTGTGCGATGTAAAGCTGTTTTCTCACCCTGCGCACTGAAGAATTAATCTTTTTCGGGCACTTTTAGTGCGTTTTCAGCCAAACCATTTTGATACAGCGTAGAGATTAGGCGTTGCAGATACCGAAATGCGTGGTTTTCAAAAATAGATTTTTCTCGCGATTTTCGCGATCTGATCCCCTCGTCCCCCCTTAATTTGGCTAGTTTTAATTGCGTTTCGATGATACAAATTTCGGCTAATACGAATATTTTTTGTGACCCCATGAGATTCGTATCATCGAGACTCCACTGTAACAACAATAAAAATAGGAAATAAACTTATAAGAATTAAAAATTTTATGCACTGTTACACACATAGTCAGTTCAAAGGCTTAGGTATTCTCATGCGCACATGAGAATATTCCGTAAGTCTCAAACCGAAAGAGAGGCGCCCTGTATTCCTGCATAGTGGCAGCACATGCCAGGCAAGAAAAAGTTAGGAAATTGGCACGCTTTTTAAATGTACAGACGGCGCCGTAAATATACGGCATCGACCATTTTGTACTTATTTGCGGTCCGTATATTTACGTCAGTGAGCCTGAAAGGGTTAACATGTGCACACGTGGCTCAGTATACAGAGCACTTCTCGACATCCTGCACCCACCCCAAAATTAAAATTAAGTTCTCGAGCTTTACGTGCCCCAACAACAATTCGATTGTGAAGCACGCCATAGTGGGGAACTGAGGATTAATTTGGCTACCTGGGGTTCTTCAACGTGCTCCTAAATTTAGGTACATGTGCATTTTTGCATTCTGCCCCAATCGAAATGTGGCCGCTGTGGCTAGGATCGAACCCGTATAGCCTCAAGCTCAGCAGCACAATGCCAGAGCCACTGAGCTACCACCATACCAGGTCCTACCTCCACCAGAACGCAGCCATCAGGGCAAGGAATCCAACCTGGGACCTTACTTTCAGCGGCAGAATGTCACAGCCGCTGAGCCATTACAGCAAGCACAGCGAAGACGGGTATATAATGCATGAACTGCTGGCACAACACTCACATCCAAAAGGGTCTTGCTGCTCGAGGTGTTTCGCTCCAATAATGCGAATGATGGTGGCCAAGGCTGGCATGCTTTGGCACGGAAGAAGCTTGGCACTTGGCACGTCCTTCTGCAGCTCCCTGCACGCCACATTAGGTGCACGTTCAGTACACGGTATTTGTCGAAGGCAGAGAACTGTGAACACATACGCAGTGCAGTGCCTTTCTGTCCTTGCACACTGTCCACACAGAAATAGGATGAATGTAGATCCCGAAACACTAGTTTAGAGGGCAATGCCCTAGATTTCAAAGCCTTATGAAGTTGTTCTGAGAGCAACAAATTATGAAAATTAATTGACGGCTACAATTCATGAACATAATGTGGAAAAAGGTTGGAATGCATTGAGCATGTTTCGCTAGAAGGTTGCAGCATTGCTCCAGAGGCCAACATGACAGTAGTTCCCTTAGGCTTAATAAACAGCAAAGCAAACAGTGGATATGATAAACTGCTGCATGTGTACAATCAAGGGATTTGTAGCACTTAGTCTTCAATTTTGTGCTCTCGCCAGTTGCTTGGCTTATCAGCGCTTTGTGGTTGTGATGGTGGAGAAATGCAAGTCTTTGATTTTGTTGAACACTTTTCATCAGATGCAAGTGTAAAGAAAATGTTTTGTTTCTAATAAGCACCCGCTCCTTTCCAGCGATGAGCATTGTACAAAATCAGAGGCTTGCAGCACTTTGCCGTCATGCTCAAGACACGCTCATTCGTTGAGCTTGCCGAGAACATCGGAACGGGACATAAAGCTACAAATTCATTAACTTGACTGCAAATGTGCAGCAATTCATTGCGGCGCCAGTGAGATGGTACAGCATGTACCAAAAGCTGGAAGAATAAACTGTTTCTGCTAGAAGAATGAATATGCACTTTTTTTCATTTGTTTTGGCATTGTTCAGCAGTTGCACTGCTGTTGCATTTGCTTCAGTTTACTTGTTTGGCAATGTTGGCTATGAGGGCAGACAACAGTTGTAACAACGTAATGGTTCTAACAAAGTAATTGTAGTTCTCCATCAACAGTGTTCAGCTGGAAAAACGGCTCTTCACTCTGTTGCAGACGTTAAACATTATAAAGTGAGTCAGCTATCTCCCCTGTTGTTTCTATTATACATTTGTATAGGTTTCCTGTATTTACTACTTGGATGTCTATCGGAATAGATGCTCAGTTGTTGGTTGGTCTCTGCTATTTCATGTTACTGTCTCTAGTGTTCATCTCTAGTGCCACTTCAACGTCATGCCAAGCCAAAAATGCCCTACCTGGCGTCAAGTGGCTGGCGGTAGAACAGCCGCAGCAGGAACCGCCGCGCTTGCCCCGGCTCGAAAGTGGTTGGCAGAAGACAGTAGCGGCCACGCTGCAGGCTACACTCGAGGAACACACCGCGTGCGCGCACATACTCCGAGCTGCACACCTTTGGCTTGATTACGTGCACCCGGAACTGCCGGTTCACCTCCATCTGTGCCAAACAGGAGCCAGCACCCGACAATCTTTACGGAAGGTATTAAAGCAGAATGAAACTATTGTTATCGCACAGTACAGTTGACTTCAGTTAATTTGAACCTGACGAGACCAACGAATTTGATCTAATTATCCGGTGGGTCAAACTAAACGAGATACAGCAAAAAACGCCAAAACACACTGCTGATTCATTTGGCAGTGTTTGCCAGACTCTAACATACCCCCCGAATCAGACGCACGCCCACTTTCTGTGTGTCCAAAGTTGTAAATTCAGATTTTTTAGCAAGAGAAATTGTTGCACAATGGTGGCCGGTTTCTTAAAGTCAGCTTCGCCACAAGTTTTTTTAAAAGTAAGCTTTGCGGTAGTACATACATGTTATGCGACAAATCATTATAACCGTAATCGGACATTGTGAGGAACGGTTATTGCTTGAAAATCTTCCTAGGGCGGGCTGAAAACAGCCATTTTCGACAAGAGATGACATGTGCTCAACTCACGGTCCCCTTAACTCCACTGCGACAGATGCTGCCACTAAAGAGGTCGCTATTGATGTCACCATAGGGTCGACACGTGCATGCCGACTGGTCACGTTTGAATAATCCGGCAAAGGCCAATTTTAGGATCGAAAAAACAAAAGCTTGGACCCATAGACATGTATGGGCGCCGGCCAAGACCTTCGGCCAGGATCGAATTAACCACAAATCAAATCAACCGGAGTCGAATTAACAGAAGTCTACTATAGTAGTAAACTATTCTGTAAGTGCCAACTTGCCCAAGTTAACAATGTGCAAGATCTAGCCGTGGCAAGATAGATAGTATTTCCAATACTTTTAGCAGCTGAATAAGAAATGTGAGATGTAGGAGACGCAAGACATGACAAAGTGCTGCCTGTGGGATTTCACATGTACATTTTAAAGGGACCATGATAAAACCCAACTAATATTCTCAGTTTATCATTGCAATTTAGAGTAGAGTGGCCTGTATGATAATACTACACATAAAATAACTGGGCTCTCAGAGCACACTTAAGTGGAAATTTCAACATAAAATTTCTGCCTTTAATGGGTCTCTGAAACAATTTTGGTCGCATGCCTGGGCACAGAAGGTATCTCTCAGAGAACACTTTCTTACAAGGACTTCGTGTCAGCATGCTATAATCAAACAGGTACAAGCGGTTAAACATTGCCCTTCACTCAACTTTTACCCCCATCTTGTTTGCTTTGTGTACTCTGTTTGACTAAAGATGCTAGAAGGAAAACAATGTCCATTTCCTTAGCCTTTGTGAACAAGGTCCCGAAATGCCACAAAATTTGTTTTTGTTCTCTGTGGCAAGTGCTCGTTTACCTTTAACAAAAAATGAAAACACAGATATTTTTCCTTCGTCGGCTTTCATTTTGCAATGTTCCTCGCTGTCGTCAGGTCACCGACGTGTGTCGAGAATGTTACGGAAACCACACAGGCTTCCCTCACACCCGACTATGTCATTGAAATCGCACGCAATCCTCTCCTGCGTTCTTCTCACCTGCATGACGTGAATGCCGATGGCGAAGTGCCCCGTGGGTCCCTCAGCACTCGCGCTGTCCTGCACCAGGTAGGCCAGCACAACCACCGTCCCACCTTCCACGACATCCAGGCGGTACTGCGTGCCACCACACTTTGCGCTGCAAGGCTTGATGATGGCTCCAATGCAGAGATGAGAATCGGTGCTCTCTTGTAAACCAAACTGTTACCTTCCCATTGCCTTTTTCATTATCATTTTTATGTATGCACATTCTGCAGAATAAAGGCTGCTTCTAGTGATCTCCAATTACTTCTGTTCTTTCCTCTTTCCTTCCCTTCTTCCCATGTTGCATTTCTCTGTTTCTGTTCCCTCCTTCCCGAAGAGTAGGCAGGCGTTGTGCCCCTTCGGGTGGCAGTCGACAGCTTGTGCCCTGCTTTCTTATTCTCTCTTCTAATTGTATATAATACAAGCTTTCAAACCTAATACTAATACTGATATTGATAATAATAATTACCCGTGTCTAGGATTAGTCGAGTCCGGCCTGTGCAGGCAAGTTTCGTGACCACCTCACACCACCTGATCCTCTGCCAATTTCCAACTGCAGTTCCCTACCCATGGCAGCCACCTTGTTACCTGATGGTTATCTGCTCTTCACATCACATGACCCTGCCAATATCCACTTCTTGCCCTTTAGCTCAACTAAAACTTGCTATAGATGAGAAGTGCACACTATTCAAGCAATCTTGGCAGAGCTGCAGGGCTGGTAATTGAATAATTTTCTTTGTTAGCAGCCTTTGAATAGCATCCAAGCAGACCACACGTGCAGCTGATGGTTAGGGGATATGATTTAAGTCCCAGCAAGTCGTCTCCGAGATTGTCTGTGGACCAGAAGCTATAAAAAGTTAAACACTTCGTTATACCGAGGTAGGTATAACTATATTTCAAGCGAAAAACTTCACTCTGTATCTGCACTATCTGATACAAGCACTTTTTTTATGTGGTTCAAAATTACGATGCAGTTGCCTTTAGAGAGCACTGAACAAGATGAAGGGGAACCGGGGGGCCCAGTTTTTTATTAGTCACAAGCACATGAGGCCAACTAACAATTTCACGCTATAAAAAAGCAAGAGACAGACAGACATGGTACCATGGTGCTCACCTGTGGGTTCCGAAGGAAGCTGGACCGGTGGTTGATGCAGCCCCCGGCACGGTCCGTGGCACTTCCGCGCTCCCCCACGGTCCACTCGCCCGGAAAGTTCTCCTCCCGCCACCCACCACGGCCTGGCAGGTGGCACACACAGGTGTCCGTGAATGCACCAACAAAGTCCTCCAGGGGAATCCTGTGGATGTTGGAAGGTGCCCGTAAGAGGGTGCCCATAGGCTACTATGCTTTGCTACTGGTTGCACTTCTCTTCGCTTGATGAGCCTCTTCATGAGAATTCGAACATATGTAGTACCATAGAGTTGCTTACAACATCACCTAGAGTAGAAACTCAGAGCAGCAGCGCCGACCTATTTGCACTTACAATACTATGCGCGAGTTCCACATGCAGCGTGGCCTTCGGAGGCGCAAATCGAGCATGTCTACACTGCATTCGACTAAATGTCTCACTTCCTTTTGTTCTTCAATCCATAAAACGAAGTTTTGTTAAGAAAGTAACTGGAATGCCAATGCATTTCTCCACAAAGTTCGGGCATTAATACCCCGAAACTGGTGTCATCCTGAGAATTCATTCTAAGTGGATCTGCCTTGCGAACTCCTTGGCTAGAATTCATAAACTTCAATATGGACCATAAGGTAATTAGTTAAAAATTGAATTATTGAATTTTTGTTAATTAGTAGATTGTGCATTTCAATTTTTTGTGCAAGTAACATCCGCCTATTCGAGTAGACCAGCTCATGAGCTAGAATTGTGCTATCTACCACAGGCAACCTTCAAAAATATTTCAAAGTGTTCGCTTAAGCACCCTGTATGTATGAGGACATGTATGACATACATGCATCACATGTGTACCACCACGAATGCCATGACACGAATGGCCCGATTGACATGACATGCGTTCCTGACATGAATTCATGATAGAACATGTTCATTGCACGATGTCACGGTCTTGTTTGTCGTCACATGGAGGCTCGTGTAACACGCACAATTGCTTACTTTATGCAGACACATCGCCCATCTGGTAACTCTTGGAAGAGCCTCAAACAATGCTGGATGGCCAGCTGTCTGCAAAATGCTTCACATAACATCGATTCCCAGTGTGTGGGATCTGCAGAATTTTTCACAAAGATTTCATTTCACGAAAGCTTTATCTGTGCAGCCATGACCATATATTAGACCAAGCCGTGTTGGAGACAAAGCCTTGCACATCCACGTCCCGGCATTCCCAAGGTGCCATAGCAACCTTTTGGAAAGTCTTGTGGGCGCTACACTTCCCTCTAGATAATACAGTAAAAGCTCGGTGATACGAGTCTCGCAGGGTCGTGTGAAATATTCGTATCACCCAAAATTCGTATCATCAAAATATACACAAAATCAAGAAACAATTATTTTATTTTTAGCAGAAAAAATTGCTATAGTGGAACCCCACTGATACGTTCCGCGCTGCAGCGTTTTTCTGGCTGCTACGTCGCGTTTTCATGGTCCCGACCTAAATCCTACATTGACTTCCATGTATTAAGTTCCCCTTGATATGTTGCCAATCTGCAATTTTCCTGCATCCTACGTTGCGTTTGAATGTGGTGGTCACGCAAGTTTAGCGCTGCAGCCAGCTTGTACAGTGCAACAAGTGACCGGTGCATTGCAACAAGTGATCGGCACGTTGCAACAAGCGACCGCCACGTTGCCAATATGGCACGGCCACCGTATATTATTTTGAAAGTGATCTGCGACGTGCGCAAAGTGCGCGCCTGCACAGGCCTCATCTTCAAAACAATCTCCGATGATGACAAAGTGCGCCTAGTGCCGGATAGCTTAGTATGTGCTCTGCTTTCAACGTTTAGTTCGCTTTGAAGCGAGAGACAGCGCGAATGTCAATTCGCTCGCTGCTGCTGCAGCGCTTCCTTACTCCAGAGTTTTGAAAGCGAGTTCCTGCAGTATTCGTGCAATATGTGTTCGTGTTTACCTGTGCATGCATGCATGACACCGTGGTTGTTAATTTTAGCTATTAAGCGGATGTTTACAACTGTATACAGCTGATAAAACTACTATGCTTACTTCGTACAGTTGTCTACTAATTTGCTATCGCAATCGTTGCTTCACCTTTCAAGCGAAACTGTAACTTTTCTTTTTTCGCAGTCCCTTGAAAAATGTATCAACGAGGTTCTACTATCCGTGTGCATTTTATTTTTGCCCGATCGTCAACGATCGCCTTCTGGAAGGCGTCAAAGTGCACGCACGTGGTCTCACAAATGTTTTTGCACGCCACTGAACGCCTCAGAACATTGAGTGCAGGGAGCGTTTTGGCTGTCGGGGCTGCTACTGCAGTCATCGTTGCTGCAGCGGTCCTCGTCTTCTTTCTCGCTGGTCAAAGCATCAGCTATGCTGTGATGTGCTCCGGTCCGCTCGACGTGGAGGCCAATGATTGTGCAGCCACATGAAGTAGCCGGTTGATTGGCGACTATGGATCCCACCTAGATCCTGCTGTGCCAGCCTGTCTGCGCCGGTCGCTCCACATGCTCAGTCGCCACCGCCGCAACCGCTGTTGCTCACACATTCGTAACAGCCGATGTTTTTCGTATTGTGAGCAATGTATTTTGGCTGGGAATGTTACGAATTCGTATCATACCGAAATTCGTACCAGTCGTGATTGTATCACTGGGGTTTTACTGTATGCAGTAGAACCCCGCTGTTACGTTCCCGGGTGCTGCGTTTTCCCGGCTGTTACGTCATTTTCGGCCGGTCCCGGCACAGCTGCCATAGAACCCAATGCATTGGTAACCCCGCTGTTACGTCCCAACTGTGGGACCGTTCCCGCATCATACGTTACGAACTGCCACCCCGCACCGGCCCGAGCGGCGATTTTGACTTTTTATGTCGCTTGGCTTCTTTGCTTGACGATGGCATTGGCCGGCCAAAGTGCCGGGGGCGACACTTATGACTATTTTCGGTTTCCGCCAGCAGACGTATGGCCCTTGAGATCCGTGTTCGCTATCTAAAGATGGTGTCTATGGCGCGTTTTGGCTCATAGATGTTCAGTATAAAGTCCAAGGGCGATAACGCAATCGCTGCGCGCCGTATGCTGTATGTGCGAGTGAAAGCGTGCGAGGGGAGCGGCCGACCGCGTCTAAATCTTGCACGCGAAAAAAAACCAGGCAGGAAGCGCGCCTTCTTCCATTGCGCTCGAGGCACTGCGAGGCACCGGCGAGGGAGCGACGGGGGAGGGATAGCGGGCGGCGTTGTACTGTACTCTGGCATCAACTGCGTACTGCGCTGCTGCGCATGGTCGCGCGGGCCGTATCTTGAAAGCGATCTACGTTGGGGGCAGAGTCTACGCAGTCTAGGTGCATCGGCGGCTCGTAGCTTTGTGCGTGCTGTGCGTTCTCGGCACTTAGTTTGCGTTGAAGCGATAGATAACAGCACGAAGGTCACTTCGCTCCCTTCTGCAGTGGCGCTTAAATTCCTCATGCCAGCATTTGACAGTGCGTGTTCGCGCTCATTGAATGTGATGTGTTCATATTTGCCTGTGGGCGCTGACACCGTGCTTGTTAATATAGTTAATAAGCGAATGTTTACAAGTTTATATGGACAATAACACTACTATTCTTACTTGGTATAGCTGTCTACTAATTTGCTATTGCAATCGATACTTCGGCTATCAGCTGAAACTACTTTTTTTCACACGTAATAATTAAAATAATATTGTGTGCAGTTCAACACTACTCCAATTTCTGAATTCTGCATTTTTCCCCGCTCTTACGTTCTCTTTTTATGGTCCCGTGAAAGAAATATCAGCGGGGTTCTACTGTATAATACAAGAAACTCAAAGTACAGACGTCCACTCTCCTGCCTAGAGTGCTTGAGAAGTGCACTGCGGGGCGAAGAAAACAATATTCTTGCATTGCTAATAGGTTTGAGAAACTAGTACAGTCGAATCTCGATAATTCGAACTCGAACGGTCCCAAAAATTTGTTCGAATTAAAAGAAATTGGAATTAACGAAAAGACGTATTTTTGAAGTATTCGAGCACCATAGTTGGCGCCATTTCACGACTTGCATGAACGAATGGTGCGAGTCGTGAAATTTCACGGCGCACAAGCGCATAGCGAGTTGCGCCTACGCCGGCCAACGCTCGGTTCCCGATAACGGCAGAAAACGAAACTTCAGGGAGCGGACGGCGCCGAAATGGCGATGGGCGTGCGCGGCGCGCGGAGACCGTCGAAGGTGAGGGAGGAGGGCAGCAGGAAAGTGGATTTGGCCTGAGCAACTCCGCCGCTTCGGTGGCAGTGGCTTCGGTGGCTCCCCTCGCCCTCTCTCTCAACGCCCTCGCAGCTCCATCATCTTCGACTGTTTCCGTGCGCGCCCGCTGCCAGTACAGCCGGCTCGGCACAGATTAGCCCACTCCTTGAAGTTTCGTTTTCTGCCATTATCGGGAAGCGAGCGTTTGCCGGCGTGGGTGCCGACGCCGCCGGCCCGGCGCCAGCTTAGGCTGCTCCCTGAAGTTTGTTTTCTGCAATTCGTTGGCCGAACTGGGGTCTCTGCTAAGCTTTTGCTCTATGACCGTATCGGAGCAATGCCGGTCGGAGGCGCCGCTGCATTATTTGGCGCGCTGCAGAGAGCATTGTCGGTTCGCGGTATGTTCGAATTGATCATCGCAAATGCTTTCACGTTCGAATTACCGAGCGTTTTCGCCAATTGAAATACGCATAACTTTGATAGGACCAGAGCGTCAGTTCAAATAAACCGGCAGTTCGAATTAAGCGTGTTCGAATTAACGAGATTCGACTGTAATACGCTCGTGAGCAATGATTGTCGTCTGGACACATAAATTACAATCTTCAGTGCACATCACAAGAAACACGAAGAGGCAGACATACAGTAAAACCTCGATAATTCGAAGGTCGCCGGACCGCGAAAATTCTTCGAATTAAGCGGATTTTCGAATTAACCTAAATGAATTATAAAAAAAGAAAACAAGCAAGAACTTGCAGCAAAAAGAAATCACCTTTATTTTCCATGTCCGAGAAAAAATTACTCAATGTAATTACCGATGCGGGATTACTTGGCGCGCTGGTTCGCCGCCCCTAGTGCCATACTCTCCAGCTGGCCCAAAAAACGTAGCATACAAATATCACCCGCACTGCACTCAACAAAGTTGCGGACGATGTTCACGGAATCGATAACTGCCGCGAAAGCGGGCGTGGTGGTGCTTGACTCCAAAAATGCACCGTCAGGGTTCGCATTGAGTTCATGCATTTTCGCACCTAATTTTTCGGACGAATTGAGACCCCAAAGTTCGATTTTGCGGACTAAATCGCTCTTTCCGAGCCGCGCTACCCAATCTTGGAAGCCGCCATGTTGGATTTTGCACTGGCTTGGATTCCAGTGGCTCGCTGTGTAGCCTCCAAAATTGGAACGCGCGCTATCAATAGAGAGCTAGCGCAATCCTCCAGTCTCGGAGGCCATGCCCGCTCTTCCTTGGCTGACAAAACGCTCCAGAGTACTGCTCTTTTTCTTTTTTCTTAGTAATGCGCTCAGCGCTATCGTTGTAACCATTTATTGTGGGATGTTTTTTTTTTTTATTGCGACACCAATTATATGGACACTTCAAGCGGATTTTCGCCGTCGGCGTCGCCGCCCTGAGGTTCCATACAAAGTCCAAGGGCGATAAAATCAGCGCCGCGCGCCCGCCGTATGTGCTCTTCTACTCTTCTAACTGCGTACTTAGCGCCGGAGCGGTTTCTCGCGCGCACCGTTTCTTGAAAGCGATCTCCAGACGGCTCTGACCTTTTGTATGCGATGTGCTCTCGCCGCTCAGTTTCCGTTGAAGGGATAGACCGCACGAACCTTCGCGGCCGCGCTCGTTCGTGCGCGCTGACACCACGCTTGTTAATTCAGTGTGTGTTTTTTTTCTCAAGTTTCGGTTGCTATTTTGAACGTGGCGTGTACACTGAGCAGGTGTCTCGGAGACCCATGTCTCAGTGATCGGCGCTACTTCCTGTACCTTCGCGAGAGCTAAGCGGTGCGAAGCTCGTTTCTTGGATCTTCGTGGCGAACTCCGTTGGCGGAGATCGCCAACGCGGTGACGTTCGTGTTGACTGTACACGAAGACGACGTCATTGCTGCGCAAATCCAAGCAGGTCGATCCTCTCCAAGCGTAGTATGAGGCAGGGCATTATTGGAGATTTTTTTAAGCCGCACTAATAACTTTTTTTTTCGGCCGAACGAGTTTTCCGGACTATTTTTCAGTCCCCTCGAGCTCGGAAAATCGGTTGGCGACTGTACGGAGCGCCCTAACCTAACCGCCGCACGTTGCTACTAGCCGGAAACGTCAAATTATCCGAATAGAGCCGCGCCGGCCATTCAAATTATCCGGTAGAATTTGCATTGAGAATGACGGGACCGCTCAAATTCTTCGAATTAACCGAAATTTCGAATTAACCGAGCGCGAATTATCGAGGTTTTACTGTAGTACCATGGGGCTTCTTATGATATGACTAATAAAAGTTGGGCCCTCGGTTTCGTTTCTTCTTGTTCAATCTTCAGTGCAGTATCCTGAACCTAGTATATTAGCTGTTTCGGTATTACTCTTTATAGAATTTGCTTTGCAGTGTGGTGGCTTGAGTGCTCTAGACAAGGAAGGTGGCGGACTGTAACTGAGCTGCACAGCATCTGTACTACTTTCATACTCGCAGATTAACAGTGGGTGAACAAGGGAAGCCTCAGGGAAGCATAGTCTTGCGTCAAGGGGACTTGTCTTATTCAATGAGTCTCATTGCTTCAGCCTAAGTAAAGGTGGAAGAATATAGATGTGACTCAACGCTACCATGGGTCTGAGGGGAGTGGGGCAACTACACCCCTGTTCACTCTTTCTTATTCCACAGGCAGGGCCGCTACTGTGTCGAGGTCATCATTTTCTGTTGTCTGCTAATGGTGCGAGATGCTGCGCTCATGTACTTCACTACAAATGCCCTCGTAACGCACCAAGTTACTTAGTGTGTAGAACTACTAGCTCTTGTTGTCCCTGCATTACTGTTGACCATACTGTTTGTGGTGAAAAAATGAAAATGCAGCTACTGAAAGAGCCAATTCAGCACCGTGTCACTATGATTCGCTCCGAAATTTGCTCTCCGTGCTTCGTCTTATGTTCAATTGTGAAGCCGTGTTGGAAAGGTCTGAAACCATGGCCTCATACCCTTGGAAATGATTTAACTTCAACTTCTCTGTAATCAGTGAAGCGGAAAAAAGCAAGTCTGGCATTCTGTTTCTTCTACTAACAATAAACGTTTTCCGCAATATATTTACAGTAAACTCTCGTTAACTCGAACTCTGATATCTGGAAATAACGGTCCAGTTGAAATCTTTTCGCAGCTTGGTGTCAACATGTTTTTTCCACCTCTTATCTTGAAATGCTATTGAGCCGCAATTCGGATATCTCAAAATCACGACTGAAAATGCTGGGAAAAATGTCGCTACCCAAAGGTTTCCGCACTTTGTACACCGCTTCGATATTGCCAAAAAAGTGACAAGATCACGAGTCTGTAGCGAATTTTTAATTTGTAGTGCGCTGAGGCACTGCAGGAAACTGTGTAGACTTATTAGCCTTTGATAAGCATGTCTTGCTGAGACGTGAGCGACGCGCTATCAACTCGGCTGCTCAGTCGATGCAAAGCCAAGTAGATGCACTCTCCCACTCTGCTCGGTTGGCTTTGCAAGCAGAGCGAGGGACGCGATCCTTGTTCCGCTACCGGCGTGTGTGCCGTGCGCAATTGCACTAGTGTTCCCGCCAAGCGGTTGTGTGGAAATTGCAGTGTCGGCAGGAAATGACGACCCGCGCGAAACCAGAAACCCAAATGATTGACGCGTGAGAAGTCCAGTGTGCTTGCGCGCAAATGAAGATTCAAACTGCGTGCTTGAACGTGCATGTCTCATACAATTTGCGTGCCTTCTGGTGGCTAATCAGTTCAATGTTTGCACATGCTTTTGCGCTTTCCATAGCACAAGGGCGGTATTCTCAGGTGATCACTTTCGGAGAAAGTTGAAGTTTCGCGAGACTTGACAATGGACGCGTCGAAAGGATCCAGGATGTCACGAAATCGGGAGACGTATAACCGGGGTTCCACTGTACTGCTATAATTGCAAGAGGATGGCATTGTCTAAGCAGTGCAAATCGCTGATGTTGGAGCGATTTTCACGATATTTCGTGTGACTAGGCTTTGGACACATCGGTGTCTACCTGCAACAGTGTTTAACTCTGTGAGAGGATCGCTGTTGCCTGTAGATGCCCGACATGTTGGGTGCCAAGTTGCAAAATATTTCGTAAAAGGGATCTAGCAAAAATGCTGATCCTGGTATACTATTGAGCTTTTTGCGAGAAATTTAGGGGCTACTGATTTAGGATATACAGTATAGACCACTTATAATGTAACCTCTTATAGTGCAGGACTGGATATAGTGCGGTCTTTTCAGATTCCCGTTAATTTTCCCATAGCACTCCATGTATACACGTATCGCTTATAGTACAGTTGCGGGAAACGATATACCGGTTACAGTGCAGCTGCCTGGAAGTACGGAAGTCAGCGGAGACAGCAAACGCTCCCCTCAAACGGGCGCCCCAAGGAGTGCTCGAGGAAGAAAGAGAGACGAATTGGAGGAGAAGGGCACGTGGTGCGAACGAACAGCCAGTGAGGCTGAAACCAGAATCTTGAGTGCGAGTCGTGAAATATCACGGCGTGCATAGCGAGCGAGGGCCACGAAACTGCCAACGCCGGCCAACGCTCGCTTCACGATAACGGCAGTAAACGAAACTTTAGGGAGCGGGCGGTACTGGCACAGCACGGCGAAGGGCACACGCGAAGACCGTGGAATGTGAGGGAGGAGGGCGGCAGGGAAGCGGATTTCGCCTCGGCAACTCCGCCGCTTCAGTGGCTCCCCTCGCCCTCCCTCGTAGCTCCCTCACTTTCGACTGTCACTGTGCGCGCCCGCCGCCGTGCAGGCGCTGCTGCTCCAGCCGGCCCGGCGCCAGCTCCCCTGAGTTTCGTTTTACTACTATCACTACTCCTTATAGCTCTCTACTAATATGCAACTGATGCTTCGCCTTTCAGGTGAAACTGAGACATTTAAAAAAAAATTATTACTTTGTCTGCTTCATGGGAAGATCGTGGGTACTTTGACATTAACCTTTTGACGTTCGTAAATTTAAACGGATGCAAAACTCCCAGTCGCACGCTCCGATTCTCGGATACGCGCGGTCTACATGTTTTGCATACATGCAGGACATGAAAATCGTTTTGGTTATAGTGCGGTACAGCTTATAGCGCAGATATTCACGACTCCGGCGACTTACGTTATAAGCGGTCTACACTGTATTGTGCATTCGCTTATCTTGAAACCGTTCTGATTTTTGCTATTTAGAGTTAACTGGGCTTTACTGTATGCTGGGAGGATTCTGAAAGAATATACTTTACCACTGTCAACTAACTTAGAATTTTTCATTAGAGCCGCTACCAGTGAGCAGCAAGACACTGCAAGTTCAGTGCAAACTGTGCACAGCCACTTAGACAAGCCAGGGCAATGCTGGAATGCTATATGCCACTGCAGCAGCACACTTTTACCGGCTAATCTCGGCTCACCAGAATTCGTGCTCATCAGATGGGTCGATGGCGAGCTTGGCTTGTTCGGGTTCCGAGAGAAGGGACCACTCGGCTGACCTGTAAGTGAACACATCTGTAAATTCCGAACCTGAAATGCATTTCGGACAATTGCTCAATACAACATTTCAGAAAAATAAAGATATGTGATACTTGTCTGCCCTAATTCTGCTGCTTAACTTGGAAAAATAGGGTCTTGCAGGCTGTGTAATTTATCAAAGCTAAGTGTACAAAATGGCAGTGCCAGTGCACATAGCTGTCATCAGCAGCTTGCTGCACAATGCTAACAGCACAATGCTACCAATGCCAAGCTAACACAATGGCTACATGAACCATATCAAGGGCTCTTATTCTTGCTAAACAAATGTGACAAACCCATGGCAATACACCATAGTAGTGCATCTGTCACCATCATGGCTGCACTTGGTGTGCGGCAGCGCACCATACGCAAACTTGGTGCAGGAGGGTATACGTAAGGTCAGCAGCACTTCGTGACGTGTGCAGTGCGAAAGCACAAAGCGCTACGATCGTCGCCACCATCTGCATATTGTGTGGCTAGAAATATGCAGGAACATGAGGTGCGTTGTGTGGTTTTGTGTCATCAATTCTATACTATCAATAGTTAATTTTGCCGTAGATAGTTTTGCATCACAACTCTCTAGCCTTTGTAGTGCTGCCTGCTATGTATGAAAAGAAGTGTAAACAATTACGTCAGAGAAAGTATCATAGAAAGTAGTGAATGCAACTAGTGTCGTGGATGCGATATGCTGTGGAGTCGACGATAAAGTTTGCTTAAGTTGGTTCGATAGGGTCTAACATCAGCACAGGCGCTGAGAAATGCGCCAAGTGCAGGTCTCCGGAATAATTTTCGCTGAGAGAAGCTTTTTAATCTGCATTCAAGGCACAGCACAAATACGACACTAACACACAAGCAATAGCATGCATATTTCTTAAATGTCTGCCCTGAGCAGACCTTTTCTGCTATACAGTGGAAACTCGTTGATTCAATCTTTGCGGGAACCAGAAAATAAAATGTATCATCCAAAATTCCTATCATCCAAAGCAAGCCCCAAAATGTAAGAAAACAGGCTTACTTGGTGACAAACTCGCTAGCAAAGCTTCCTGTGGCGTCGAATGATACTGCTCTGCATAACACACGTGTTATGCGGAGCAGCATCATGACACCACATGAACCACAGCCAACACGCTTATATTGAGCAACTTTAAAACAGCTCGTCTGTTTTCGCTGAAACTTTCTTTTTTTCAAAGTTGGTAAACAAGTTCTTTTGAAAGCTAACATGTTCCTTGACATAGCTACGGAGGTCACGGCACCACGAGGCCAAGAATTCCGAAACAAAGGAACACCGTAGAGCAGCGTGACTGGCGACACGACTGGCGGACGAGGGCAGGTGTTTCATTCAGCCACGTGACCGCATGAAGTTCTCGCCTGAAAGGCCAACCAAAACAAGCGCGAGCGAAAGCTGACAAGAGCAGACCATACTACAAGTGTGAGAATAGCGGCCGGGTGGGTCCGCATGACACCAGTTTCCTGCGCCACGGCCGGTCTGGAGGCGAGTGCTCCCTTCCTTGTTTAAAGAGCGAGCACGTGCCTCCAGACCGGCCGTGCCCGCGCATACATCCCTGAAGGGGGCAGCTCTCATTGGTCTGCTTTGCTTGCGGCTTGTTTGCCGCCGGGGCGCGCGGCAATGTAAATCGGGCCAGGACAGATCCCTCTCACGGCACAAAAAACCTGCTTCGCAGCAGCTTTTGTGACGCGCATTTTGCCGCAGCCAGCGTGCAGTCCGCGTTTATCCGCTAGTGTCGCCGGCCCTTAACACGTTTGTAGGTCGTTGGAATATAATTTAATCTAAGAGTACAATTGAATATAAAGCTACGAGTTTCAGAAATACCAGTTTGCAGTCGTATCATCCAATTTTAGGTGAAAACGCGATTGTATCAACCACATAAAAATACATTGCCGCTATAGTGCGTTGGCTGGGAAACAAAAGAAAAACGTATCATTCCAAAAAACGTATTACAGCTAAACCTGCTTATAACGAACCTCCATATAACAAATTCCTGGATATAACGAAGTTTTTCGATTCCCCGCCGTTACTCCATAGAAGCACATGTATTTGAGACCTCTACGTAACGAAACGGCAGCGGGAGACCCCCTCGATATAACGAATTTTCCCCTCCGACCACCTAGAGATTTCGCCCCAAATTTTGTCATTTTTGCGCAAGCAGCAACCGGAAGCACCTTCTCCGCCGCGATGGAATGCGAAGCGAGCGCACGTGTGCGAGGCGGCCCTGCATCCCTCGGCCCGGCGATCTTGCCGCCGCGGGCGTGACCTTTCCCCCTCCCTTCATTCATACGTGATCCTGCCGCTTGCTGCAGCTGGCCTAGCCCACCAAGCCGGCACTCTCTCCTTTTCCAGCTGATGTTGCCGACGCGCTGGTACACGCTGTGGCACATCAGACTCGATGAGCGCGGACACGCCCTGTCAAACGCTGGCGGCGTGTGGAAGCGCCGCTGGAGAAGCGACCGAAGTGACCTTCGTGCTGTTGTCTATCGCTTCAACGCAAACTGAGCGCCGAGAACACACAGCACGCAGAAAGCTACGAGCCGCCGACGCACCTACACTGCTAGACTCAGCCCCAACGCAGATCGCTTTCAAGATACGGCCTGCGCGACCGCGCGCCGCCCGGCCATGCCTCCCCCTCGCTCCCTCGCCGCTGCCTCGAGCGCAACGGAAGAAGGCGCGCTTCCTCCCTGTTTTTCTTGCGCGCGCGAGATTTAGACGCGGTCATCGGCTTCCCTCCCACGTTTTCACTCGCACATACAGCATACGGCGCGCGGCGACTGCGTTATCGCCCTTGGACTTAGGGTACGGCCACGCTAGTGGCAAAAACACGCAGCAAAAACGCGCGTCAGAAATGCGCGGCAAAAGCGGCAGGAATCGGGGGTCTTGCGGCGTGCCGTGCGAAATGGGTTCTGCGGCAAATGCCGCGTGCCGCGAGATGAAGAACCAATCAAGAGCGACGAGGGTGACGTCACGGAGCCATCACAACCGGAACGCCACCGGTCCGCGCCAGGTTTTCAATCGACGATTGTCGTCTCTCGCATGAAACAACGAGCGCTCGCGGTGTTGCTCTCGCGGCGGTGTTGCTCGCCCGTTCAGAGAGCGCGGGAGATCATATCGCGCTGCCGCGCGCGCGCATGCCACAGTGGCCTCGCGGCAAGGCGCTGACGCGCGGCAAATTGGCGCTCGCTGCTGCATGACGCATTGAGGCATTGAGTTCTATGGGAGCTGTTCGGGACCGGTCGAAAACGACGTAACAGCCGGGAAAACGCAGCCGCCCCCGGGAACGTAACAGCGAGGTTCTACTGTAACACTATACGACGCTACGATGCCTTCGTGATGCTCGCTCTTCGTTTCCGATGCCTCGCGCTTGTGCGAAACGACACGCGTCCACGCATCCAGTACCTGGTGTGACATTCTGAGGATGAGTGCTTCGACGAAAACGGAAAACGGGATGCACGTTACAATTGAGGGCGCGTTAAAATCGAGTAAATACGGTAAACGTTTATTTTTCGAATTTTCGTGCCGAACCTGCATATAACGAAATCCTCTTTATAACGAAGTTTTTCGGGAATTTGTCAATTTCGTTATATCCAGGTTTAACTGTACGCAGAATCGTATCAACGAGGTTCCACTGTACATACGCACTTAATTATTGATTGTTTATGTTTAGACACAGAACATAAGCAGCATTAAACATGGAACGGCACAGACTGACAAGCAACACATTTTTAGATCACAGTGACTATTTCAGTTACTTTGCTGCTGCCAATTTCACTTACTTCAGGAACTTGTATGAATAAATTTGCTCAGAGCTAATTAACTTATACCCCTCAGGTTTGTGGTGTCTTGCACTGCCACATGATGGCAATGCAGGTACCATCATAAATGTTTTTTCTGCATAAATTTTTTGCAATCTTGTGCCGCCCCATCTTTCGACAGCTTTACACAAACAGCTTTTATTTATTCTAAAACGACGCAACAGTAGTAAAACTGTACTAACAGCCACAATTTGTAAACATTACAAAAGTCCGGTAGAGTTGTTAGGTACGGCATTAGCGCAGCAAGTGCAGTTTTATTTGACACAACTGCGCACGCCAGAGCGTCCTGTGCCCAAAAACAGAGTGCTCTCTTACCCCTGACCCAAGACACCCGTCCAGGCTGATGCCACATAACGCCATGGGTTGCGCAGCCGGAGAAGGCGCAGATGCAGTCGGGCACGAAACAGCTCCTGCCAAGAGGGGACGTCCGCGGGCGACACCTCTCGGGCAGACACCACCTGGTAGGAGTGGCCCTTCAGCAGACCGTTGGTTGTTGTGCTGCCCATCTCGTCTGCATGCTCTACCTGCAGACAACACACACAAAGGGGGTCAAAGGCACTCAACAAGTGCCGTAGGAACAAGGCAGTTGCATTTAGTGTGAGTGAAACAACCTTGTAAACAAGGTTTTGTATGTTTTGCCAGAAGGGAAAAGCATTGACAGCTACAGCTAGGTTTAGTGTGCGCTTAGTGTGTCGATGTCGTTTAGCGATGAGATTAAAAAAAAAACCAGATTAAAGTATGGGGTTTTACGTGTCAAAACCACGATCCGATTATGAGGCGGGGGATCAGCGCTAAAAATTGAACACACAGAGAAAGATGGGGCAAGCGCGTGCTTAGAACATGTTGCTCCCCACCAGGTCTTTTCGTCATTGAAGAGCTTCTCATTTCTGGCACTTGACCAAATCATTGACCACGCTGCACGGAAGAAAAGCATTCCAAAAACAATGCAACTTGCTTTTCCAGGAAACGCATAAGCACCCCCTCCGCCCCTGCCCTTTTTTTCCCCTTGTCTACGACTTTCATTATGTGAATAAACTTCAGGAAAGCCTCCCCCCCTTCTGTATAGGAACTGTGAGTGAACAGTGGCAAGGCTGTTATTCACTCATTTCGCAACTGCATCGGTTCTACCCATTCTCTGCCTCCTCTCCCTACCACCTCTCCACCATTCTACCTCCCCCCTGGACTTGCACACTAGTAGAAAGGTAAGTGCTGCAGTTTCTACGTTTTTGCCGGAGGTCACAGGTAATTACAGCTGTCAAGGGGCTAATGTGGCGATGCCCAGGGATCTCCGGAGGGCATTGTGCACATGCGACGCGATTGAAAGGTCCAAACGAGTTTATCGCATCGCCTTTCTTCTCTGCCACGCTCCTTCCATGTACATACACACATGCTCTGAACTGCCCCCTGACGCGGCGGCGTGCGACAGCCACAGCAGCAGCACCAGCAGTGGAAAAGTCGAAGGAAGAGAGAAGGATAGCTTCGCCTTAAAATTATGGACATGGGGCTCTGCAGCGTCTTGTCACTGCCCAATCGCTCAACACCAGATGGCCGTGGCCAGTCACCTAGCTGAGGTTCATCTACCCTGTCGTAGCACGTGCTGCTGAGAGCCCATCTCAACTAAAAGTCTCGGCAGTTTTCAGAACAGCCAGATGTCAGGAGACACGACGCTTTTAAATCTATCGAAGCTACTAGCCCTTATTTTACTGCGAACTACGGTGGCCATCATTTGACACAGGCTTCTAACACAGAAAGCAGCCCTGGTTCGGACTGTCTGCCTCATCAATTCTCAAGTGCTATCAAATAGCTATATGCGTTGCGTGATGACCACAGTACCATGATCGCAAGTTACGTCCGAACGTCTCTTCAAACAAGTCGGACAGCAGGTCACCGAAAGTGAGTGCAACTTGCATCATATGATACTATCAAAGTTGTAGCGCAAAAGTTCGTCCCTCGATTTTTAAATGTACAATAATATAGCATGCTCACGACGCCGAAAGCGCGGTTAAGTGATAGGCAACTTGCAAAATAGTGCCCGCTCTCTTCTGTACGTAGCCATGGCTGAACCACTCACTAGAACTGGTTGGAAAACAACACTTACCTCCACTGTTACCTGGGCTGCAACAAGTCAGGGCTGCAAACCAAAAGACACAAGACAGTGCGCTGTCTTGTTTTTGTTTGGCCCGTTTTTAGTGCTGCTCTTTCTCCCAAGCCATGTACCAACTAGGTCATCAATATACATTATATAAGTGCATCAATTTGTAAACAAAATGTTTGTTTCTCTTAATATCATTACTTTTTAAAATAGAACAAGGGTTATAGCATAATTTGATGAAAAGTGGCTGCACGTCTTAGCAATGAAAAACTTTTTTCAGAAGTTAAGCGAAGTGTTATTTCGGCAACGTAAAAACGTGCATCCTCTTCGTTATGTACAGTAGAATCTCGTTGATATGATGCTGCAAAATACGTTTTTTGGGATAATACATATATATATACATATTGTGGGCATTTATTGTGCATTTCTTCATCATCTGTACATTATCATCATCATGCGTGTGACCCTCATCTTCATCACGCGTGCGGCACATCATCATCAACGTGGACTGTGTCGAAGGCTGTTCAGGCTGGTTGTGGACGTCGCCCTTCTTCGCCGTGTCGTCTCTCGGGCTCAATAAAGGTCCGCCCTTACTGTGACGTCACAAGTGGTGGAGGTGCTTCTTGGTTCCCCGTCCTCTACGCCCCTGGCCTACTCCCTGGAGCTTTGTTCGGGTCGGCGCTTGTGCCCACTGTCCGCCAGCATGTCGCAGGATGAGCAGCCTGGAGCTTCTACCCTAACCATCCCGCCTCCACAAGCCGCACCTTCTGTGATCATCAGCGGCCACCAGCGTGATCCCCATCTGTTCGCTGGTTTTCGCGGTGAAAATGCTGAGGACTGGCTGGATGATTACGAGCGCATAAGCTCTGCTAATCGGTGGGATGATCCCCACAAGCTCCGCCAAGTCTCGTTCGACCTGACCGGTGTGGCGAAGACCTGGTTTTTCAACCATGAGATTGATTTCACCGATTGGACGAACTTCAAGCAGCAGCTTCGGCAAGTTTTTGGCACACCGGCGGTTCGCTCCGCCCTTGCGAAGAAAACTCTGGATGCTCATAACACTCCGGCGAGTCCTACACATCGTACATCGAGGATGTGCTTGCACTCTGTCACCGTGTCAATGTTGCCATGGCTAAGTCAGACAGGATACGCCACATTCTTAAAGGTATTGGGACTGTGGCCTTCAACGCGCTCGCCGTCAAGAACCCGGCTACCGTCGCTGACATCGTCTTGACATGCCAGCGCCTCGACGAGCTCGAGTCCGTACGCTTGCAGCCGGACTTCAGCGAACACCGTTCTGCGGCAGACCCCGACTTGCGCATGATGATCCGGGCGATCATACGCGAAGAACTGCAATCACTTGGCTTGTCATCTCCGTTGATGATTCCTGCTCAGCCTTCTGGTGCAGCATTGCGCGACGTCATCAGAGAGGAACTTGCATCAATGACCTGCTCTGCGAATGTGGACCCTCCGGCCCCTCGCACCGTACCAACATACGCGCAGGTTGCTGCCGCGCCTCCAACTAGTGTACGTCCAACGTTGCCTCTACCCACATACACGCACGTTGGTGTCGCTCCTCCGGCCAATGTCCCCTCATTACCACTTGAGCCGTCACCGCCCCATCTGACCGTACTATCTCAAAGCGCACCGAGCGCCCCTTACTACCCGCCTTGGCGATCGTCTTGTCCTACCTGTTATTACTGTGGTTATCGCGGCCATATATCACGTTTTTGCCGCAAGCACCAACAAGATGAGCGTCACGGGTACGACCTGTGTGAACGCGATGCGTATTCTGGTGGGGCCTCTTACCAAAGCCATCGTTACTGTCGCAGAAACGAGACGAGACAGCTGCGTTCGATGCGAACGCAGCTGTCTCGTCTCGTTTCTGCGACATGGTGCCGTGACCAGGATTTAGCGGTTACTCCTCTTCCGACTGGCCACGGACTACCAGAACGACGGACTGGCCACAGAAGACGGACGAAGAGGAGGTCCGAGAGCGAACCAACGGCAGCGAGACGAGACATCGACGGCAAGGAGCGGCACGGACACAGAGGGCGACCAAGATTCGGATGACGTCTCGCCGCTAGAATCTGTAAGCGACCAGCAGTTTCCTCAGTTATTCAAGATGAACAGAGAAGTGATTTTGAAGAAGCGAAAAACGCTGAGGACGCAAATAACAAATCTAGTGAGCGATGCTGAAAAGAAACTGGAGGAGAATCAAGATCCTACAGCAATGTCGCTGATAGCCAGCCAGATTAAAGGTATTGCAGACTCGCTAAAGAAAGCGGACGAGCAGATGGAGCAGTTCATAACGCCCGAAACAGCTGACTCGGAGTTTGCGAAAACAAATGAGTACGAGCTAAAGATAATAAGTGCTCTGCACAACATCAACGCGTACCTTTCTCGGCAAGAAGTACGGACAAACAGCGAGGGAGCAAACCAATTTTAATGGCGAAGCTAGACAATCTCAGCAAGCAACAATAGCGAAGCTACCGAAGCTAGAACTAATGAAGTTTGACGGCGACAAAATGAAATGGCAGAGATTTTGGCGGCAATTTGAAACAGCTGTACACGAAAGAACCGACTTGAACGAAAATCAGAAATTTACGTACCTTCTGTCATCACTAACAGGAAAAGCGGCAGCTGCCGTGGAGGGATTACAATTTTCCGACAGTAACTATAGCAACGCCATTGATATACTCAAGAAGAGGTACGGAAAAGATGACGTGCTGGTAGAAATGCACATGAAAGAACTGACTAACTTGAATACAGTAGCGAGCTGCAACGACATTGACGGTTTAAGAAAGCTGTCACAAAAGGTGCAAGTGCACATACGTGGATTGGAGTCCTTAGGATTGAAAAGCGAGTCCTATGCATCGATGTTGCTTCCGATCCTGAAAAGAGCTTTGCCAGTGGATATGTACATTGGATTCCAGTTAAAACAAAGAGAAGCGTTCAGTGGATCTTCATCACGAGATCAGAATGTGGCTATACGTCAAGAAGATATTCTTAGGCACTTGATGAAATACATCGAAGATCAAGTAGAGGGCAGAGAGGACTTGTCAACAGAAAGGAGAGAAAGCTACAGCCACAGGGCTGAGAGTAAGCAGCATACAAGAACTGTTAATTTTCAAAGTACAGCTGCAAAGTTTTGCATATTTTGCGACAATACAACTCATTATACTGATGATTGTAGGAAAACAATGCCTTATGAAGACAAGAAAATGAAGCTCAGAGAGGCAAACAGATGTTTCCGCTGTACCAGGCCTCGCCATACTGCTAAAATATGTAGGGCAAACATTAGGTGCAAGATATGTCGAAAATGGCATGCGACGTCTATGTGCCGAAGCAAAGAACTGACAGCACAGTGTACAACATCTACTCTTGGTGAAAGTGAAAATCAAGAAGAGAAAACATCTACATGCCAGTTTATGAACAACTCATCAAGTGTATTTCTGCAGACTGCAGTTGCATTAGCAGAAGGTAGAAGGCAGTCATGTTATTGTCATGTTCTACTGGATACTGGCAGCCAAAGATCATTCATACTGAAAAGCCTATCTGAGAAACTTGGCTGTAAGGTTAAAGGAAAAGAAAGACTCACGATAGGCTCATTCGGAGGAGGACAAAATGAAAGAGTCATGAATTCAGTTGAAGTTAAACTGAAAAATATCTCCAGTAGTGAAGAAGTGGTACTGGAAGCACTGGAGGTAGACATAATTTCAAAAGAAAGATTACCGTTCCTGCCTATTTCACTGCAAAAGAAGTATGAAGAGGACGGATTCAAGCTGGCTGACGTTTCATGTAAAGGCACATCATGCATAGAAATTGGAATACTTATTGGATCAGACCAGTATTGGCAAGTAATGACAGGTGGGATCCGAAGACTAGAAGAGAGGTTGACAGCAGCAGAAACCATATTCGGCTGGACAGTACAAGGTGAAGCTAGGATATCAGCAACAATAATGGAGAAGTCAACCGTAATGGTACTTAACGTCAACGTGGAGAACTGCGACATACAGACAGAACTCAGCCATTTCTGGGATATTGAAAATCTAGGCATAAAGTGCCCTGAGAAAGAAACCGGGAGAGAAGAGGCAGTGATTCAGCACTTCAAGAGGCACTTAAAATTTGAAGAGAAGCGATATTCTGTCAGACTTCCATGGAAAGATAACGTGGAACTTGATGAAAACAAGAGCGTAGCTATGAACAGATTACGACAACTCACTCGACGGCTACAGAAGGACGAAAGCATACTCCGGCGCTACGACAGTGCTATCAGAGATTATTTAAATAGTGGAGTAGCAGAAGTGGTCGACGAGAAAAGTAGACTGATGACACACTGCTACTACATGCCGCATCAGGCAGTGATAAGGGAAGATCGACAAACCACAAAGAATTGTATTTGATGCATCTTCATCGTCGACAAAAGGGTTTTCTTTAAATGATAACCTCGAAACAGGACCGAATCTCAATTGTGATCTGGTGCATATGCTGATGAACTTCCGACACCATCACATAGCAATGACAGCTGATATAGAGAAAGCATTTCTGCAGATTTCAATACACGAAGAAGATAGAGACGCATTGCGTTTTCTTTGGTGGGACAGAATTCCAAGCGGTAGCGACGCAAAAGTCGTGACATGGAGAATGTCAAGAGTTACGTTTGGGACAGCTCCGAGTACTTTCTTACTTGCAGCAACTGTACGAAACCACCTAAGCAAGTTGGAAGATAGCTTTCCGGAAACGATTAAGCAGTTGAAGAACAACATTTACGTCGACGACGTGATACTGGGAGCCAACTCATCAGAAGAAGCCGAAAAACTTTATAAAGAGTCAAAAGACATTTTTCAAGAGGCGTCAATGACACTCAGAAAGTTCAAAACTAATGAGCCTGGATTACAGCGAACTATAAACATACAAGAGGAAAACACAGGCATGGAAACCTCAACCCAGATAAAGGTACTTGGCATCAGATGGAATTACGAGGAAGATAGATTGTACCTCCCATCTTTTGACACAAAGGACATCGATACGAGCGGTCCAATTACTAAGAGGCAAATGCTACAGCTAACAGCAAGAATATACGATCCTCTAGGCGTCTTCACTCCATTCACAGTGACAGCTAAGCGACAAATACAGAACATGTGGAGGAAGGGGACATCTTGGGACGACCCACTACCAGAAGATGAAACGGCGTCGTGGAGGAACTGGATTCAAGAGCTACGATTAATACATGACTTCAGCATACCTAGATGGTTTGATATTAACCAAGGCAGCCAGCCTCTTCACACGGATCTTCATTTGTTTTCTGATGCAAGCCCGTACGCTTACGGAACAGCAGCCTACTTGATAAATACCTACGAAAACCAAAAACAGTCTGAGCTACTCATAGCAAAAGGACGAATAGCTCCAATGAAAGAAATGTCTTTGCCAAGACTCGAGCTAATGGCTGCGACGTTATCCGCACACCTCTCTGAATATATCAGAAGAGGATTTGTAAGAAAACTCAATGAAACGAGATATTGGACAGACTCGACCATTGTTCTCAGTTGGTTACGCGGAAAGAAAAAACGAGACAATTTTGTCGAAAACAGAGTGAAGGAGATAAAGGAAAAAACAAAACTGTCAGAGTGGAATTACGTTGCAAGTGAAGAAAACCCAGCTGATTTGATGACTAGAGGTGTAAGCGCAGAGCGTCTGATAAACTCAGAGCTATGGTGGCATGGTCCAAAATGGTCAGTTCTGAAAAAGAAAAATACAGAACAAACAGAAGCAGAAGACGACACTGAGCATGGTGAAAGTTATGCGATTAACACATGCACCTCAAATACGGCAGTGATTGACGCGGAGAAGTATGGCACATACATACGCTTACTCAGAGTCACAGCTTGGGTTCTCAGGTATATCCGGAATATACGAAAAAAGAGACCGATCATCGGAGATCTGAGTTTTGAGGAACTGAAGAATGCTGAGACGACAATAATCAAGCTAGAACAACAACATATACGAGAAAACATAGTACAGAGCAAGAGCATTCCTACGAAGACAACAAGGATGTTTCTTCATGGTACGGAAGTCTTTGAAGACGATCAAGGTCTGATAAGACACAAAGGTCGGCTACTTCAAAGCGGATTATCATACAACGAAAGACATCCTATTGTGCTGCCAAAGTGGACGGCTGGTACAAAGCTGCTGGTACGCCATATCCATCAACTCACGCTGCACGGAGGAATAAGCGTCACATTATCACAGCTTCGAACTAAGTACTGGATAATACAAGGAAGACAGCTCGTGAAGAAGATAATTCATGGATGTCTAAAGTGCCAACGATTTGACGCTAGACCACTACACCAAGAAACAGCACCACTTCCTGCTGACAGAGTCAACGAGCGACAACCATTTGAAGTGATCGGAGTGGATTTCGCGGGTCCGTTACTTGTAAAGGACGCGATGAAAGGTACTACAACACAGTATGTTGCAATATTTGTATGTGCTACCACACGAGCTGTACATCTCGAAGTTGTGGACAACACGACAACAGAAGCATTCTTACATGCATTCCGAAGATTTACTGCGAGACGAGGGCTATGTTGCATCATTTATAGTGACAACGCAAGGACGTTCAAGAAGGCCAACAGAGACATCAATCGTATGATAAAGGAACTACAGAAAGAAGTCTCCAAAAGAGCAAGCCAAGGGGATCAAATCAAATGGAAGTACATCGCAGAACAAGCGCCTTGGTGGGGAGGCTTTTATGAAAGGATGGTACGAAGCATGAAATCAACAATGAGGAAAGTTATTGGGAAAAGACTTATCAAGAGAAGAGATGCAAACACTAACAACTGAAGTTGAAGCTGCCCTTAATAACAGACCGTTGACCTATGTATACAGCGAACCAGATGAACCTCTGCCTATTGTGCCGGCTGATATAATAGGTGGAAAGCATAGGATCAAAGACAGTACAGAAAGTGAAAAAAAGATCAGCATAGAAGAAATGTGGAGAAATAAGCAAAAAATTACGAAAGATTGGTGGAAGAGATGGAACAAGGAATATCTGAAAGAACTGAGAGAGCAGTGTAACGCAAGAAAGCAAGAAATGACAGTGAACCAAGGAGATATCGTTTTGATCGGTGCACGTGCTCCTAGATCCTTCTGGAACCTGGCTAAGGTCATTGAAGTATATTCTGGAGTCGACGGGAAACCGCGCTCCTGTCTCTTAAAATCCAAAGGAAAACTCGTTCGGAGACCTGTTCAACACCTATACACACTCGAAGGTTGCTTCCACTGATGAGAAGGAAACTTTTCGCGGCCGGAAGCTATTGAAACTCATGAGAGTGGACAAGACGAGAAAGAAGAAGACGGCGGGCTCCAAAGGCGTGCGCGCTAAGAAAAGCAATAAAAAAAAGAAAAAGAAGAATCTTGATTTCGTTCGCATCGAACGCAGCTGTCTCGTCTCGTTTCTGCGACAGTTACGTTTCCCCTCCGCGCCGTTCCCCATCTCTGCCCGCAACGACCGAGACGCCGAATGGTTACCGTACCACCAGACACCGATCACCTTCGCCCTTCCGCCTCTCCTCGTCACCGCTTCGGCCTGCCTCATTCACCTCTGACCGCCGCCCGGAAAACTAAGTAATGCAGTTTTCGGAGGAAAAACTGCATTCACCGACAGGACTACAATTCCTCCAGCGCGCCCTTGTAATATGATGTCCGTGTTTGTTGAAGGTGTGCACATTGAAGCTTTGGTGGACACCGGTGCGACTCTACCTGTTATGCATTCCCATTTGTGTAGGTGTCTCAGGAAAGTTACGACGCCTTATGATGGACCCGCGCTTGTTGCAGCTCAAGGGAAAACAATCCGCCCTTCCGCGTTTTGTACAGTGCGTGTATCCATCGATGGTATCGTCCACTACATAAAATTGGTTGTGCTGTCGCCCTGCTCCCACCAGCTCATTTTAGGATGGGATTTTCTTGCCTCTGCTTCTGCTGCTATATGTTGTGGGCAAGGTGTCGTTCATATGACCGACACCGACTATTCGCTCGGCAATGAACCGTACCAGCCACTTCGTCTACTCGCTGCAAAAAATACCGAGCTACCTCCAGGCTGTCAGCAAATTCTGACCATCACGTCCGACGCCATCAACCATGTTTTAATGTTACCTTGTGCGCGTTGGCTCACAAAAGGGATAGCCATTGTTTCAGGCCTAGTTAGGTTTGATAATGGTTCTGTGCTTCTCAAAGCAAGGAACACAACACCTGAGAAAATTCTACTTCCTAAAGGCACCACTTTGGCTTGCGTTGCTGATTCAGAGCCTCTCTCTGTTGTTCCCCTCAAGGCTGCTCCCTCTGAAATCCCTCCTGCTGGACATTCTGCCTCTACTTTCGCTCTTGCTGCTGTAATCAGCTCGGACTTGACCCCTTCGCAGACGCAACAGCTCCTTGCCTTGTTGAAGAAGCATGAAGGCTCATTTGACGCCCATTCTTCGAGATTGGGACAGACGACCGTCACAGCGCATCGGATTCAGACAGACGGCAGATCCATCGTGCATCGCCGGCCATATCGCGTGTCTCTAGTTGAGCGCAAAATTATTGAGCAAAACGTCGCCAACATGCTGCAACGTGAGATAATTCGCCCCTCTGCTAGCCCTTGGTCGTCCCCCATTGTTTTGGTCCGAAAAAAAGATGGCTCCGTGCATTTCTGCGCAGATTACCGAGTGCTCAACAAGATCACACGCAAGGATGTGTACCCCATGCCTCGCATTGACGATGCCCTCAATTCCCTGCAAGGTGCCGAGTACTTCTCCAGTCTTGATCTGCGTTCAGGTTACTGGCAAATTCCGATGCACGAAGCCGACAAAGAAAAAACAGCATTTACAACCCCAGATGGTCTTTACGAGTTCAACGTCATGCCCTTCCGCCTCTGCAATGCTCCCGCAACTTTTGAGCGCATGATCGACACCGTTCTGCGTGGCCTGAAGTGGAAGACCTGCTTGTGCTATCTGGATGATATCGTTATTTTCTCGTCGACATTTGCACAGCACCTGCAACGTCTCGACGAAGTTCTCACGTGCATAGCCAACGCTGGTCTTCAGCTCAACACCAAAAAGTGTCATTTTGCAAGCAAGATGATCAAGGTCTTAGGTCATATTGTCACGGGACTATTCCTCAAGAGGAGCGTCGATGAAGAAGACGTTTTTGATGTAGCGCGCTGTCGCCCATATGGTTCAGCGCTTCATCGCCTTGTAAATATATTGTAAATACGTTTTACTGTTGTGTCTGCCTCCCCGTAACAATATTGTAAGCAAGGATGGTATTCGACCTGATCCTGACAAGATTTCGGCGGTGCTTCACTTTCCTCGTCCAGAAAAGACCAAGGACCTACGCAGTTTCCTCGGAATCGCTTCCTATTTTCACCGATTTATTCGCGATTTCGCCTCTATAGTTGCACCTTTACACCACTTACTTCGTTCTGGTGCTCCCTTGTGGTCACTTGAATGTCAATCTGCCTTTGACCAGCTAAAAGGTGCCCTCACATCTGAGCCTGTCCTGTGTCATTTTGATGAGACTGCTCCCACACTCTTGCACACGGATGCTAGCGGCCATGGCATCGGTGCTGTGCTCCTCCAGCGAGACAACTCTTCGCGTGAGAGAGTCGTTGCGTATGCCAGCCGCGTGCTCACACCTGCCGAGAAGAACTATACCATCACCGAGCAGGAGTGCCTCGCTGCCGTTTGGTCCGTCCAGAAATTTCGCCCTTATCTCCACGGTCGCCATTTTACCGTCGTGACGGATCACCACGCCTTATGCTGGCCTTCCCACTAAAGAACTTGTCAGGGCGTCTTGGCCGCTGGATTCTTCGTCCGCAAGAATATGACTTCGAAATAATCTACAAGTCTGGTAAGAAGCACCAAGATGCAGACGCTCTTTCTCGTTGCCTGCTTCCTACAGCCGCACTCATCAATGGTTCCGCCACCGCCTCCAGTGACGCACTCACTGACGTCTCTTCTACGGTGGTTTTGTCCTTCGCCACTCTTGATCATCTCACTTCGCACAACCATGAATCATTTTCGTCTCAACAACTCGCTGACTCGTACTGTCGCCGTATTATAGACGACCTTCGTGGAGCTTCGCGCCCGCCTAACGCCCGGCTTCGTCAGCAGCTGACACAATTTAAGCTTGAAAACTCCGTGCTGTACCGCCATATCCACCATCCTGATGGACGACACTGGTTGCCCGTGCTACCTCATTGCCTTCGTGTGCGTGTCCTTCAGGCTTTTCATGACGATTTGACTGCTGGCCACCTTGGCATCCAGAAAACTTACAACCGCATAAGAAGTCACTTCTACTGGCCTGGCCTGTCTACCAGTGTGGCGAGATACGTCGCTTCCTGCGCCATTTGTCAGCGTCGCTAACGTCCAACATCAGCTCCTGCCGGACAACTACTACCAGTCTCATATCCTGCAGAACCATTTGAGGTTGTTGGCATCGATCTCTATGGGCCACTTCCCATGACTCCTGCCGGTAGTCGATGGATAGTGACAGCCGTCGACCACCTGACGCGCTATGCCGAAACAGCCTGTGTAAGTTCAACATCGGCTTCCGAAGTCGCTGCCGTCATTCTTCAATCCATCATCCTGTGCCATGGCGCCCCTCGTGTCCTTCTGAGCGACCGCGGAAAGACATTCTTTCCCAACTAGTAGGCGAAGTGCTCAAAGCCTCTGGCACCACTCACAAGACTACATCAAGTTATCATCCTCGGACCAACGGCCTGACTGAGCAGTTTCATCGTACGCTCTCCGACATGATAGCCGCCTATATTCAACCCGATCACAGAAACTGGGACACAATTTTGCTATTCGTCACCTTCGTGTATAACACCGCCGTTCAACGCAGAACCGGTTGCTCGCCTTTCTACCTTGTTTTTATGGCCGTTCACTCAGTTCCTTTCTCGATGTTTCTTCTCTGCCCCTGTCAGTCCATCTCGAACTTCCTGCAAAGAATATGTTTCCCGCCTCGTCCATTGTCACCAGCATGCCTGTGTCAGCACCGCAGCCAGACAGCGAGACGGCAAGTATCATTATGACGCATATCATCGCGTAGTATTCTACTAGCCTGGCGATGAAGTGCTGCTCTGGACACCAGTTCGCACTCCTGGGTTGTGCGAGAAGTTTCGGTGTCAGTTTATTGGCCCCTACACGGTCCTGGAAATGACTTCTCCAGTTAATTATCGAGTGACCCCTGTTGTTTCCTCAACTGACCGCCGTTGTCGCTCTACCGAGGTGGTCCACGTTTCTCCTATGAAGCCCTTCACGCGGCGTTCCCTGTACCTTTAGGCAGCGGCCAGGATGGCCGCTTTCGCGCGAGGGAGATTAGTGTGGGCATTTATTGTGCACTTCTTCATCATCTGTACATTATCATCATCATGCGTGTGCCCCTCATCTTCATCGCGCATGCGGGCGCATCATCATCAGCGTGGACTGTGTCGAAGGCTGTTCAGGCTGGTTGTGGACGCCGCCCTTCTTCGCCGTGTCGTCTCTCGGGTTCAATAAAGGTCCGCCCTTACTGTGACGTCACAATACATATATATACAGAGAGAGAGAGAGAGGTATGGTGAAGAAAAAGGCAGAGGTGCAGTGGCCGGCGGAGACCCCCCCCTGTCCGACATAAATTTCTTTGCTTAGCTACTGCCATGACTCAACTTCATAGCAACTGAGCCTCCATGGTGGGTAGTGAATAAATGGTAGAAGAATGTAACATCACACATGAAGACGTAAGTGCAACTAGGCCACTTTCATTCGCTTTTCCTACACTCACTGCTGCTACCTTCTCGTCCTGTGTTGTCAGAATTCTTGGCAAGAGTGGCACAGGACGACCTCAGAGATCCCTGGCACAGTGCACGGTTCTCGCACAGCTGAAGCCCTGCCGAACTGAAAACTCACTGAGATAGCACAGCAGACGACCGCCTGGCAGGAATTGTCCAACACAGCCTGCATCTTGGCGAAGAGCTGCTCCTGTAGCGCGGGGTCGCGTGCGTAACCCCCCACAGCCAGCTCCAGGTGCTCGGCTGCGGCCCCCGTCATGTCCACTAGCGCATCCGACAGGCTGCATGCTTCCAGAAGTTCGTAGCAGCCCAGGAACCTGCGCAGCAGGCATGACCTCAGTACTCGCACAGTGGTATGCCAGAGAGGCACATAAGAGCCGAGTGCAGTGGAAAGCATGGTGGCTAAGACGAAGACAAATGCATAGAAGAGGAAAACACAGGCTTTTTTTCTCAGAGCTATGAGGCACAAGTTATCAAGTCAGGTAAGTCAATGAAAGTTAAAAACCTGCGATCATTCTTCTCGTAGAAGGCGATACACCTCTACACGTTGCCAGGAGATGAAATTATAAAGAATTTTACGACTGTACTTTCTAGTGTCTATAGGAACAGCATGACAATAGCCAAAATACACTGACGTGGTCACAAGTTGATGTTCACAAGCTGTAATTATAGTATGTGAAGTAGTTATTCCACAGGAAGCATCGCAGATCAAAAGCAAGTGCACTGCAAAATGTGTGGTGTGAGACATCCATGATTGTACTATATACTTGCATAGCTTCCACAGAATTGCCTGCTAAGTATGAAATGAAATACACAGTAAGACATTGTTAATTCAACCTCTGTTAATTAGCAAAATTGAATAATTTGGACTCGTCCTCTGGTCCCTGGCAGGCATATGGAATATTTAATGGCCGGTAAATTTGGATAAACCTCGGAGTGCGGCAAGCGCGGAGCGCCGCAAATGGGCATCATAAAAGAGCAATAGTGACGTTACAGTCTAACCGAAATGAGGCGATGGAGTCCGCATCGCGATTCATCAGTGGAAAGCTACAGGAACACTGAAATGTTTACTGTTTATTTCTCTTTATAGCCCTTATCTTTTCGTTTGCCACTGCGCATGACACCGCATTGGGCAAATGCCATTAGAACTGCATACAGTCGAACCCGGTTATAACGAACAGCGTGATTCAACGCTATTTGTTCAATAATGGAGTAGTTCGATATAACCGAACCCAATCACAACGAACTTCAGCACCAAATTCATTGGTGCTGAAGGATCGCATTTTCGACAAGCAACACGCGAAGCCCGAAGCTTTCCTAAAGCACGATAGGTCCGCAGCTGCTTGCACATAGTTGTTCACATTGTAGGCAGCTGCCGAATAGGGGCACTGCAAAGCAAGGCTAGCTGGAGGCATGTCCGGGTGGGGCCGCTGCATGGAGACTGTAGGAGACTACCCTGAGCTGGCAGAGGAGCGCGTTTGCGGCTGTTTGGTGACAAGTCGCGCACACTCAAAGTTCGATACAGTGTAGACCGCTTATAACGTAAGTCGCCGGAGTCGTGAATATCTGCACTATAAGCGGTACGGCACTACAGTAGAACCTCGCTGTTACGTTCCCGGGTGCTGCGTTTTTCCCGGCTGTTACGTCGTTTTCGGCCGGTCCGGCACAGCTCCCATAGAACCCAATGCATTGGTAACCCCGCTGCTACGTCGCAACTGTGGGACCGTTCCCGCATCATACGTTGCGAACTGCCACACCGCACCGGCCCGAGCGGCCATTTTGACTTTTCATGTCGCTTGGCTTGGTTGCTTGACGATGGCATTGGCCGCCCAAAGTGCTGGGGGCGACATTTATTACGTATTTTCAGTTTCCGCCAGCAAAAGTATGGCCTTTGATATCCGCTTTTGCTATCTAAAGATGGTGTCCATGAGGCGTTGCGGCCTTAAAATTGGTTTTGGCTCATAGATGTTCCGTATAAAGTCCAAGGGCGATAATGCCGTCGCCGCGCGCCGTATGCTTTCTCTCGCGCGCGAGACGCAGTCGTCGGCTCCCCTCGCACGCTTTCACTCGCACATACAGCATACGTCGCCGCGCGCCGTATGCTGTATGTGCGAGTGAAAGCGTGCGAGGGGAGCCGACGACCGCGTCTCGCGCGCGAAAGAAAAGGAGGGAGGAAGCGCGCCTCCTTCCGTTGCGCTCGAGGCACCAGCGAGGGAGCGAGGGGCGGGGGGGGGGGGGGGGTAGCGGGCAGCGTAGTGCTCTGGCATCATGCTGCGCGGCGGCGCGCCGTATCTTGAAAGCGATCTGCGTGGGGGCAGATTCTACGCAGTGTAGGTGCGTCGGCGGCTCGTGGCTTTGTGCGTGCTGCGTGTTCTCGGCGCTCAGTTTGGGTTGAAGCGATAGACAACAGCACGAAGGTCACTTCGCTCGCTTCTGCAGCGGCGCTTAACTGCGCGTGTCCGCGCTCATCGAGTGTGATGTGTTCATGTTTGCCTGTGGGCGATGACACCATGTTTGTTAATTAGTTAATAACTGAATGTTTACAAGTTTATACAGACGATAAAACTACTATTCTTACTTTGTATAGCTCATCGCAATCGATACTTCGGCTGTCGGGCGAAACTACTTTTTGTCGCACGTAAGAATTAAAATAATATTGTGTGCAGTTCAACACTACTCCCATTTCTCAATTTTTCCTGTTTCCTGGCTCTTGCGTTTCCCGGCTCTTACGTTTTTTTTACGGTCCCGTGAAAAACGTAACAGCGGGGTTCTACTGTATAACCAAAACAACGATTTTCAAGCCCTGCACGTATGCAAAACATGTAGACCAAGCTGCCGCGCGTATCCGAGAATCGAAGCATGCGACTGGGAGTTTTGCATCCGTTTAAATTTACGAAAGTTGAAAGGTTATTATCCAAGTACCTACGATCTTCGCATGAAGCAGACGAAGCAATAATTAAAGAAAAAATGTCTCAGTTTCACCCGAAAGGCGAAGCATCAATTGCAATAGCAAATTAGTAGAGAGCTATAAGGAGTAGGGATAGTAGTTTTACCGGCTACATAAACTTGACACATTTGCTTACTAACTGAATTAACATGTGCGGTGTCAATGCGCACTAGCAAACATGAATAGACTCGATGACCGCAGACCACCACTGTCAAAACACGAGCATGGGGAAACGCGGCTGCCGCAGCGAGCGAAGGTTCGTGCGGTCTATCGCTTCAACAGAAACTGAGCGGCGCAAGCACAGCGCATACAAAGGTCAGAGCCGTGTGGAGATCACTCTCAAGATACAGTGGAATCTCGATAATATGATCACGGCTAATACAAATTTCCGGATGATACGAATTTTTCTGTGGTCCCGGCCAAGCCCCATTACTTTGCAACGTGCTAGAGACCGGTTGTTACGAATCGATTTTCGACCCGCGTCGGTTGATACGAATAAACGCCGCCCCACTGACGGCCGCGAAAGAGAACAGCGCGCAGTCACGCACTTTCTCCCTTTTTCTTTTGGTGTGGAGGCTGCGACTGGGCGCGAAGAGTTTGAAGTGGTGGCGCTTTTGTCGCTTCTATGCTTTTCCTCCTTTTCCACGTGCCATCGGCCGGACGGAGTGGCTGCTGTGCTTCGGGCCGCGTTCTTTGTGTTTGCGCCATTTTGCCTAGTCGCAGCGAGCTATGTCTACCGAGATACGATCTCGGCTGATTCGCCTGGCCAACGGAGGCGCGGGAGCCTCCGTTGGCGTGTCTTCCGTCGACTGCGTTATCGGTGCCGATGGCACAGGGCGATTGTCGGTTTCGCTGCCGGAGTCATATGGTGCAAGATAGCGCGGCACGTAATCCACGGTGCAAGGTAGCGCGGCACATTCAGTCGGGTGCTCCTCCGCTTCTCCTGCTAATCGCCATATTTTTCTTGCCATAGGAGGCTTGCGCTTCCGTATTCCGAAGGCGTGCTTGGTCCAAAATTTCTTCTCCAACGAGCGACGATCCATCACTAACCTGGGAGCTCTCAGTAATCCGAATTCTGCGTGTCAAGTGAAGACGCCGGCGTGGTTTACGAAGCAAACAACTGCAGTTGCCATATCGTGCCCCTGTCACAGCAGCAACCAATGAAGAGACGCCTTTCAGCACAGCAGCCAATCGGAGGCCCGCTTTCAGTGGAGGGCCCGTATGACTACCTATCGTAGACCTGCGCTTCTTTTGTGTCTGTGCGTTTGTTACAAGATGGCGACGACGGACGAATTAAGAAGCGGAACGGCGAAACTTTGTGCTTTTGAACGATACCAAGATGGCAGCTCTCGGTGGCGGGAAATACGAGATATGTCTCCGTGAACTGCGGTGATCTTGCGCGATTTAAAGCTGTTTTCTCACACTGCGCACTGACGAAGTAATCTTTTTCGGGCACTTTCAGTGCGTTTTCAGCCAAACCATTTTGATACAGCGTAGATTAGGCGTTGCAGATACCGAAACGCGTGGATTTCAAAAACCGATTTTTTCTCGCGATTTTCGCGATCTGATCCCTGCGTCCCCCCTTAATTTGGCTAGTTTTAATTGTGTTTCGATGATACGAATTTCGGCTAATACGAATATTTTTCGTGACCCCGTGAGATTCGTATCATCGAGATCCCACTGTATGGTGCGCGCGACAACACCGACAGCCGGCACAGGCACGAACGCATTTGTTTTCAGAGTAGAAGCCGCCCCTCCCTCCCGCGCTGCCTTCCCGCTTTGCTCATTTCACGTGGGAGATTGCGTCGACAGTTCCCCTTGCGCCCGGTTGCAAGATACGCATTTGGTGCCGTAGCACAGTGTCGCTCCCCTCCTCCCTTCCTCCCATACCCCCACGGCCTTTCGCGTGATGGAAGTCGCGTTTGCTCTCCGCTGTGTGTTCGCTCTCCGCGAAGGCACGCGGGCACTCGCACATACGGCACGCGGAGCCGATTTTATCGCCCTTGGACTCATGCTCCTCCTCCACATCACCCTCGTTGATCTCCTCTCCCAGCGGTGGGCACACCTCATTGAGAAGCATGCTCGCTACCGCCCTTATCGGCGAGATTTTCCCGCGGAAGCCGCATTATAACCGGTGCTTCATCTCACACGGCTGCACTGTAAGCGGTAGGCGTGTACATGGAGTGCTATGGGAAAATTAACGGGAGTCTGAAAAGACCATACTTTATCCGGTCCTGCACTATAAGCGGTTACGTTATAAGTGGTCTATACTGTATATCCAATGTCTGATTCGTTATAAAAAATACATTTTACATGCATAATGATAGGAGAACCTCCAGTGTTCAATAGAGACCATATTTTGCTCTATCCAAGTTCGTTATATTTGGGTTTGACTGTAGGCACCATCCATGACCGCGTCGCTAGCGACTATGGTTCCGCCTGCAGTGGTGCCGCCTAACCGTGGTTTTGTTCTGACATGGTGCATGCATTGGCCGCGTGCCTTTCAGAACTGCGCCGTCACCATCCGTGATCGCGCCGATAGCGACCATGGTTTTATCCGCAGTGGTAGTTTTGTTTCGACTGAGAGCACATTCGTAGCGTGTCTTCAGAACTGTGTAGTTAGCATTCATGATTGTGGCGCTGATAGTGACCACAGTTTCATCAGCAGCAGATGTGGCAAACCGTAGTTTCATTTTGACTCGGTGCACAGCGTGCCTCCAGAATTGCATGGTCACCTTCCATCCATGATTGCATCGATAGCGACCATGGTTTCGTTTGCAGCGGGTTCGGTGAGCAATAGTCTCCTTTTGACTCGGTGCAATGCATAGGCGATACCGCAGCCCACACACTGGCATCAAATCCGTCAGCTAAATCGCAAAATACAGAAAATCTGTTGCCGACCGTCTCATTGGCAAAAAAATAATTGGGATGTGCGTGCGGTAACAAAAAGCATATCTCAGATGAAGACACAGGTTCTCCGCCATGGCTGCAATGCGAAAGAAGCTGTGAGGCCTTCACCACTGTGACCAATAATCAGTCACGAGATGATGAGAATTGCAGCTTCCGAGCTGCAGTAAAAACACGATTTGCAGATTCATTCGGTAAATAAAATTGTGTTGATGTACTAAGCATTTGTTTATTATTCTCATGGTGCCTTGGATAATTTGACATGTGGTTAATTCTCACATTTTTTTCAGTCCCTTCAAATCCGAATTAATGAGGCTTTACTGCACTTGCTTTCACATGTCTGTACTGCCATACATCGTGCACCGACTACAGACAGTTCCGTGTTCTCATCTTCCCCCTGTATCCGGTGCACATGGCACACCATGCGTAAACTCTGTGTCAGTTTCCCATGCCTCCGTTTCATCAATGACAACTGCCGGGCATTGACCCCCATAGGAATTGGTGCTGCCAATGTATGGAGCCCCACCCTCACTTGGCGTAGGCCTTCTCCAGGAGGGGAGCCCAGAACTCGGAGGAGACCTGCGACCGGCAGCCGTAGAGAGTGCCCCCTATGACAGGCAGCCGGTCATCCACGAGCACCTCGATCCAGTCACCCAGCTGCCAGAAGCTGAAGCGAAACACGCCGGGGTGCATTTGCCCTGCACGCCACTCCTGCTGCTTGGCATCTGGGAACACCTGGCCACACAGGAGGAGGTAAGGAGTGGTCATCATCATCATCATCAGTTAGCTTTTCTTTCCCACTGTTAAGACTCTTCAGTGATCTTCAAGTACATACTGCATTTGGCCGCCCTTGGCAACACTTCTGTTACTCTAACAGAGCACCGGTCATCTGCACCGGTCATCTAAGTATTCAGTGACCTGCACAACTCCCTTTCTAAACACAAGCTACACATGCTTGCTCCATACTCCAAACTGTCATTTTCCTATCGCGCAGAGTTAAACCTATCATTTTCCATTCTATCGCTTACTGTATGGTAGCTAGCTTCCTCTCAAGCTTTTTTGTTGTCCTCCAAGTTCTGTTGACATAGGTTAGCACAGGTAGAGAGCACTGATTACAGACCTTCCTGTATAAGATGTTGGTGAGTTGTCATTTATGACCTGAGAATACCTGCCATATGTGCCCTCACGCCAGTGAAATGAGTGCCGATTGCCACAGTACATAAAAAAATAAAACAAAGTTCAACTTTCTGCATATACAGGTTTTTTCAAAACGCAGGCTTGTGAGAACTCATTGAAGTCTATGCTTACAAACTATGACAATGCCAGTGCCATGCTTTGGTTTTATGATGCATATGACCAGCACACAAGCAAACTGGACACAGAGAGAGACAGATATAGCAGAAATACTGGACTACAACTGACCTTTAGGCTGTACTAGGGTATACAGTCGAATCTCGTTAATTCGAACACGCTGAATTTGAACTTCCAGTTTATTCGAACTGACGTTGTGGTCCCATAGAAGCTATGCGTATTCCAATGGGTGAAAACGCCCGGTAATTCGAATGCGCAAGCATTTGCAACGGTTCATTCGAATATACTGCGCTCCGACAATGCTCTCAGCACCGCGCCAAATCGTGTGGCAGTGCCTCCAACCAGCACTGCTCTGACCCTGCCATAGAGGAAAAGCATAGGAGAGACCTCTCAATGCTGCGTAACCTCTCTCACATGGCAAGGTCGCCGTTTCTGCATCGCACCGTAATGCCCCAGTCACATTAGTAGAAAAACGCGTGCCGTGGAAGGGATCGGTCCTTAGCCGATTTTGGGCAGATCGCCACTGCGGCAAGCGAGCCCTGAGAGGAGAAGACTAATACGAGCAGCCCCTTCAGTGACGTATGCGTGGTATTCTGGTGTCATGCGGACCCGGCCTAACGCTCTACGTATTCGTACTCACGTCTGGTTCTGCCGAACTGCTTGTTTTGTTTGGCTTGGTCTCATTCGCATTGTTTTGATAGTCATAATTTGCGATTGTTTTTTTACAATGACGAGTCTAAACCGAGATGTCCCAATGGAAAGGTTTTTGGAGACAGTGCGCAATATGCGATTATGTATGACAAGATGGACCCTGAATACAAGGCAGCGAAGGCGTCCTTGCATTCCTCATGTATTCCTTGTAGTCCCAGTACCTCATTCTCCTTGTCTTTTGAATGCGGTGACGCCGCAACTGAAGGGAGCACACCAACATGATTATGATCAGTGGCAATGACTTCATGATCGACGACCCACCCCTCTTCGAAACTTTGCTCCCCTCACCCTCCCTCTCAACTTCCTCACCTTCGACGGTCTCTGCGCCGGCGCTGCCGGCCCCGTGCCAGCTTAGCCCACTCCCTGACGTTTCGTTTTCTGCCGTTATCGGGAAGCGAGTGTTGGCCAGCGTGGGCAGTTTCGTGGTCTTCGCTCGCTGCGTGCTTGCGCGCCGCGATGTTTCACGACTCCCACCGTTCATGCATCGTGCTATGGTGCATGAATACTTCAAGAACAAGTTCTTTTAATTCGAACAAATTTTCGGGCTCCTTCGAGTTTGAATTATCGAGATTCGACTTTACTAGGCTATACCAGGCAGGAACCATATCACAAAACATTATTGCCACACATGCGCATTACTTGCCTCTTAATGAAAGATGCCTTCCCTCAGGAACTGTTGTGGAAGTTGTTATGGAAAGGTGTCAGTAACATGCGCCATTAATCCAGAAACCAACCAGCCCTTCCAACAGCATTAGTTACGGCCAGGCATGCTTTGGGAACAAAAGAAAAGCACTCAACAGAAACATTTAGCCCTCGAGTGTCACCCTGTACACTGATAACTCATATTTTCAGCAAAATACAATCGAACCTAGTTAATAATGAAATCACATCAGTCACGATCCTAGGTACACACTTATATTGTTGCAAACAATCAGCAAATTTTATATTTACTTGTTATATTGTTATATTGCGAGAGGTACTGGGATCGATACCCAGCACCTCCACCACTTGTGACGTCTCGGTTGGAACGACGTTTATTAGGCCCGGGAGCTCGTCAGCGAACCAGCGCAGCACACAGGCGATGATGATGAACACATATACAGGCGAAGAGGAGGATAGGTAAAAGTGCGAGGATGATGATGATAACATACAGATGAGGAAGATGTGCGTAATAAACGCCCACAATATCCAATATTTCATTTATTCGTGTTCATTATATTTGAGGTTCGACTGTACATGCTGTGAGGGTTTACACTAGAGTAAATCAAAAGGAAGTGCGCGCAATGCAGGTTTGGTCAGTGGACAAACCCAAACACTGGGAATAGCAACCAGGGTAGCACATCCCACCGCACCTTGCCAAGAAGCTCATGATCGTGGGCCAGGGCTGTGCAGACCGTAACGAACCAGGCGTTGGCTGGCCGGTCGTGGCAGATGTTGCTGCGGACATTGCTGTCCGCAAACAGCTGTGCGTGCGAGGACAGCTCCTGCGTGCGCCAAGGGGAACATGCCTCAGGTAACTGCTTAACGGACGTCCCACTTCTGCCACCATTACCGTTCATGACACTAACTATCACTACTGGGGATTTTATAAATTCTGGTACCGTTGGCATAAATTCAAACGCGAATAAGCTGAAAGCATCTATGTACCAGAATCTTCCTGTTGAATTTCCAAGTTCACCTGCACTTATAAAAAGTGGCCTAAAGCAAGCAGCCCCCAAAACATACACACTTCTGAGACTAACCATTTTTGTAAAATGGCTAAGGGGTGACTCAACATCTCACTTCCACGTGATTACCTGTAACAGCTGTTTTGAGTACCGTATTTTAGAGATTATAAGTCGCACTTTTGTATAAGATGCACCCCCAGATGCATGTTTCAAACAAAAAAAGGAACTTGTCACTTGATTGTAGGAGCCGCAGAAATGCAGCGTGATGATTTAGTCTGTACAAGTGCGCTGGCTATTTCACTGACAAGCAATGAACTGAGATATTTAGAGGGTGTAGAGAATAGTTTTGGATAAATGGTGCCTTTGCACATGACATGTGGGAAAAAATAAGAAGAATGCACACATTGGTTGTGCGAGCGTACATGGTTTCCTGCACATATAAGTAGCATCGTTGTATAAAGGGAACTGCGAAAATTGTCTGAAAAAAAAAAAAAAAAAGTCGACAGCAACCTGCATCTCATACACTGGAAAACACAGTAGTTTTTCTTCGTTTGAATTTAAATTTATGCTAGTGTTAAATGTACAAACAAGTGCATGGAAGGATAGCTGTCACTGTAGCCCGAATGGAAGAGAGCCACAAGCATCACGCAGAGGTTGCGGGTATAGCTCCCACCAGCAGCAAAAGGCCTTTTCCTTTATTAAGAATAAGTTAACCTTACAGCAGACCCATCCCTTACCTTGATTTGGAATTAACGAAAACTGAATTATCCAAAAACATTCTCTGTATGCTTTCCTTCCCTTCATTTTGTGTTCACACCGGTTGCTACACAACTAAATATTAAATCCCTCTGTTCCCCTTCTTGCTTCAGTTAAGGTATAGTGCCTAGAATATACTGGCTAGTGTGCCGACCGCGGTCTTCCGGTTGGCACCGTTTGCAATGAATGCCGGAGGCTGCCGCTAGGAGCGCTGCAATGCGGGTGTGTGCCACGGCGCCACCCGCTCTTCATAGACCGCCTTGTTTTCACATAAGGACTGCTGCGCTTTTCGTATTTATAAAGCCGTAGGAGCAGTAAATTTCTCATGTAAAAAGGTGATTTCTAATATAGGGTTTCTTTTGACTATAAGAAGGCTTATTTACTGCTAGCGGCCTGCATTTGAGGTTACGTACCAGCTAGCTGTTTCGAGTGTCGAACCTCCGATGGTTCAATTTAGGAAAAGGATGCACTACATTCGTTTTTTAAGACAGTCCAGCTCATTGCAACGTAGGATTTTTAAAGTATACTTATTCGGCGACGTTTTACTAATAGAGAATAAGAATGCCTAATTTATATGGACCGGTGAAACTGACTGTATATAGGATGCTTTTTTTTCTCTGTAGACAATATAGATTTTTATTTTTAAAAAGTAATGAACGAAGCGAACCTGCTGTTTTCGCCGACGAGTTCATAAGCGAGGCGGACATTGCCGCTAATAACGTGAGCTTCAAAAGACTAACTAGCAAAAATTTATTGATTACATTTTTATTCGGGCCTTGGGGACCGAACGGGCCTTGGGGACCGTTGTCTAAATGGCAAATTAGGAGGCAGTTACATTAATGATTTTCATCCACACGCATCTTTTAAAGACCTGGAGAATCGCACCTAATTCGAGATATTCAAGTAGTGTGCGGCGAAGTTCGAATGACAGTGTACCGCGGCAAATCCTAACTCGACACACAGCCGCACATGCTTACCAGGCAAATCGTATATGTGACGCTTCAGTAACTGCCGCGACTACAGCCGAGACGTTCGGTTTGCTACTTTCTTGCGCTTGTCGTCACGGTATTTAGTCTGATACGACAGCGCGCGGTCGCCTTTTCTGCTCTCCAGCTATTGCTTGAATTCACCGTCGAAGTTCGATGATAAATATCTCGAATTAAATGCGACTTTTAAGGTAAAAAAACATAAGATGAGATAAAATGTGAGTGCCTTCATATTCGCCACTTCAACAACTGTATTAAAAAGGTAATTAAGAATTTTTGTTAATTCGCCTTCTGAACCTCCCGTTATTAGTGGCAATGTATTTCTGCCTCGCCTCGGAACTCATCTGCAAGACAACGCCATGTTGGCTGCTCTTATACAGCCTCTTTATAAAAAATCTGGATTGTCTATTAAAAAAAAAAACGGTATATGACTTCTCTTTGAGGATGCTCGTATATGTGCTTCGCGTGTTGATCATTATACATTTGACAACCATTGTATCGCATGCCGTGATATGCGACTTACGTTGTGCAGCAAGAGCTGCTCTTTCAGGGCAAAATATTAACTTTTGCTTCACTTGCCAGAATTTTCCTGTATGGCATTACTCCTATTGATTGTTTGTTTTCCCCATACTTTGCTACACTTTCGTTTTTTTTTTTTGCGATAGCGTGTGGACACTCCAGGCAAATTTCCACCGTCGCCCTGATGTTCCGTATATAAAATCCAAGTGCGATATAATATTGCAGCCGAGCGAAAGCTTGCCAGGGTGAGCCGAGAAGGATGGTTGTTTGATTAGTATACGAGAACTATTTGGTACATGCAGAAAACACGTACAATGTTCCTCGTATATTGTACGTGTTTTCATAAGGTCTAACAAACATCCTTCAGCGAGAAGCATGCATGTCTCTATAGTACTGCTTCTTTGAAGCAGGATTTAGTTAAACTGCTTCGACGATAAACAAGCTGGAGCTGTTACTTAAGGCAACTTTCTTGATCAAGAATTATGCGTACCTCATCACAAGTTGTGCGACCTGTTTTGTCTTCTGTCATCATACCAACATTCAGAACACTACCAGTTTCTTTAAATAAAGGTGGCAAGTAAATTATTTTAAGTTATTCATTTCACCTTCTCAATAGGCATAAGGTAATGATTTTACTGGCCAAGATAGCACATTCATCCACGCGACTGGAATAGAGATCGAGATTTTATTTCATTTATTTATCTTAAAGACCCCACGAGGTCGTATTGCATGTAGTACAGATGGCAACTTTCGCTGGTGGTTTGGAGCCGTTGTACACCATCATTTTGCAATCCATCAGCGCTCGCGGCTTTGAAACTACGGCGTGGGGCGCACTCTTCTGATACAGAAGCTTTGCGGTGGACACCAGATCCTTCGAAGTTTTCCGATTCGGCACTCTCAACGGCTGAGCACAACAATTAAGGAGGCCACTGACTGGGTGTATCTGTGCCACTTTGATGGAAGTTCTTTCGCACATACATATATTTTGTCTCTTAATTTTCTACTTTGAGATACAAGGTTTTTAGGATACTTATGGAATATCGTACTTATCGCATCGATTTCATACGCGATTTATTGCGGCGAAGATGGTTGAAAACGCCGTTCACGATAATAGAGAATGTGCGTTCGGTGAACCAGCTTTTTAAATATTTTTTACACACCACAGCAGTTGGCGTCAGCGTTTTGTCGTTTCTTTTTATCCTTCGTTCCTATTCTGCGAGCCGTGTGCCATTAGATGGTGCAGTGAACAAGAATACAAGCCATTTGCTCGAGCAGTAACTACTTCATCACAACCACGCAAAGCTTCACTGTCGCTGTGGTTTCAGCATTCTTTCACTGCCGTCACATAGTTCTCCTACTCACAGACACAGGAGCAGAACAACCACAAACTCACTCGAAGCTTTTCTGACGCAAAAACAAACACGCAACACCGTAATGACGCTGAAAACGCAAACACAGAAGTCGACGCAACCACTGCGAAACTGCTCTAGCCAAGCAGACGACATGCGCAGTCGGCACCCACCTACACAACTGCGACCTCTGCCGGCCACCGTGGGCATTCATTGCAGATGGTGCCACGCTCCTCCATTGAAAACAGCGGGTGGTCGGCACACTAGCCAGTATATTCTAGGCACTATAGTTAAGGTATGATATCCTCACTCACTCACTGCTATTCTACAGACCCAACAATTCACAGTGATATGCATTTCAAAAGGCTTTCAAAGCAAGTGTTTTCGATTGTGATCCAAGTTTTGGCGTGAATGATACACACAACATTGGTAAAGAAGGATGCCATGCAACATTTGAAATTGTCCAATATCCCCTTCAGACGCCAATTAATTCTGTCCATTGAAAATTTTGTTTCAGCAAATTTCCTGCACCTCTAGCATCATACAGAGCATAGGTCTGCAGAATTGTTAAGAAATTTTCAATCCTTCAGTGAGTTCTGTCAAGTTTACGGAATGAACGCCATACAGGAACTCTCAGGAGGAACGTCCCGTATGGAAACATTGAGCCTGAGTACATTATGTATAGCATACTTGGAAAGAACATATCCAGTCACTCACAACATATGCCTCCTGATGCAGAGCATTGCAAAAGACAGTGAAAGAAGCAAACACACAATGTGATGACACACCGATGCCGTAAGCAAACATCCAGGTGGGTACTTTCCAACTTATTTCACTAATATACTTTACATATATTATTCAAACTGGCAGCACATATCCATTCAGAAGCATTTTATTAGTCACCAGTGGTATGAAGAACGTGTATGTTGAAAAAAAATGAAAATTCAATAAGGAATAAATTAGATTGAAAGTCAGTTACATGATTGACTGTTGCTCCGGGCCCCAATCTACTTCGTTCGATAACTTCCCCGCGACAGGCTCATGTTACTGTGCATTCGGTGTAGTTGTGTGCACATGGGAGGTGCTGCTCCTATGAAGCAGGGGTGACTGTCTTACAATTTGAAGATGTATGCGATTCGTTCTAAATATTATTTTTACCAGTGTTCTTGCTTTTGACCTGCTATCCTAGCAAGCACGTGCATGCAGCTCAAGTTGCTGCCAAAATGTCACTGGAGTCTTGGAAGAGAAAGACTGAGACAAGCAAGGAGTGCGCTGAATGATTCTGATGCAGGACAGCTGTGGTTGTTGCTCTCGCGAAGAGGCGCCAGTTCCCAAGCGAACATGTATAGTTAATATAACCGCCGCTCAATAATTTACAGTCATTCAATAGGAAAAAGTTACAGGCAGCCTATGAATCCCTCATCTTTATTTGCGCCAAGCAATTTACGATTTGGCCAGTCTCTTTCAATTGAAGCAATGTGTGGCCACGGTAGTTTCCCCACTTATCTACCTCAATGAACACAGCACTTGCGTGCACCGGGAGATGCACTGTCTCATGTTTCATTATTGTCATTGTCATGGTGCACAGGATAAACGTATTAAACTGTTCATTTTTTACAAGCTACGTGCATTAGTTGATCTATGCATGTGATGCCGTTGTGAATGGCATCACATGCATAGAGCAAATAACGCATGTAGGTATCCTTTTAGAGGTCAGACTCCAAGCAAACTTTATATTTCACTTTGCTTGGAATTTTAAAATTTTAGGCATTTGATTTGACATTCAAGCGTCGTTTTTCTCATATATTTGTATTTAGTAGTTACAAAACTTTATCGTACAAGCACCCCAGCCTTTATTGTGTCGGTCTTGCGTTGTTCTGCACATTTACCCACCTGATGAAATCTCGTAATGAGATGATGGCAGTATATACGAGTAAATAAACGAGCTTGCAAGGAAGAATGCACGACTCTGACAAGACTATACTAACCGGGGGTCGTCTCCACTCCAATTGGGGACCCTGGCCCTTGACGTACAGGGATGTAGCATCTGCAGGGAACGCCGTGTCAACAAAGGGCTGGCCCGACTTTAGCGCTTCATTCCGCACGGTCGTGTAGCTGCGGGTAGATCCGGCTGAGCCTTTCCTCCTGCCCATGGCCACCTCCTCTCCTGCATGTACAACAGATATCCCTGCTGCTCTTACTTACTTTCATGTGCAGTGTAAACTTTGCCTATGACTACGTTGTAGTCAGTTGTCTGGCACTTAGCACCGAGGCTACGGCTTCAGGCCAGTTTTCATATGTCGATGCGAGATAACGAACAAAAAATGCAGAAACAGTATGACTTCAATTCACACCTACACCTGATCTATGTTAGGGAGTATGCCGTGAATGGCACCATACCACGACCAGAAGGGCTGCACTTTTGATGGATGGTAAAGAGTAATGCAAGCTTCTCACAATGCCTCAGAATGAAAAAAAAAAAAAAAATTACACTCTAAACCTGCTTTTGTTTTGCCACTAAGGTCAACTGCTGCAGCGGTTCATCATTATTCAACATATTATTTGTTGCCTTGCAAGACAGCGGTTTCGAGAAGTCGGAGGAAATTGACAGGCGACCTTTTAAGTAAGATCGTACTCCCAGCTGCGTGCACAGGAATAATATTTGAGTAGGGTACTGGTTTGGGCAAGTTGGAAGCAATCCATGAAGGTATGCGCTTTTGTGCACAGACAAGAGAACAAAGAACTTGACAAACAGAAGCGCAATGTTTGTACCATCATGAATAATAATCAGCGCAGATGTTCACAATGATTTTGTCTTGTGACGAAGCAAGTGACTAAGTGCGAGTGAACATTCATCCGTGGATGTGGATTCACCCACTGGCTCTTCGTCTCTTATTTTCTTTCCCCCTTTCCCGTTATTCGTATGCAGAGAAGCCAACCGAGTGCAGCCATGGTTAAAATCCTCGCCGAAAAAAAAAAAAAAAACCTTCTCTCGTTTCTGTTTGGTTATGTCCTTTTTCCGTTGCATTGATCGCATATAATTAGGCACTTTCCTTTGCATTTAAACTGGTCTAAGAGTTACGATGGTGTTGTCTTTCACTTTTTAATTTTTTATTAGGTAATTGCTTACCTTTTAAAACTACAATATGATGCCAGAATTCCTTGAACTCACAAAAAGTAACTTTTATATGGCCAGTTATTAGCAGCAACCATGTAAACAAGGTGATAATTCTGTAGGCAAGAGACTCAAGATCACATTTCAATAACTGAAAATTGAATTTCTAAAACTAATTTTGGCATGCCTTCTCTTGTGTTAACTGAAAACTTGGGACCATAAATATGACAAAGACATATAGACCACTGGACTGTGTGAAAAGTTAGGCACTTTGGTTAATAGTATCCATTTATGCTACGACAATTTAATACTAAAACTGACATGTTAACTGCAAATCTTTAAAACAGCTTTCATTCACTTGTCAAGGTGTTTTATTGACAGGGTACGCAAGGAGTGAGAGGTCGAACTCGGTGCGGTAGTCAGAACCCTCCGAGCAGTCAGAACCGGCCCCATGCGTAAAGCGCTGGTGATGCGCCTGACTGACCGACACTTCTTCGTTACATTTCATAAGCTGGAGATGCGCCGGACTAACCAGTGCTTTTTCTTCATTACACTCTGAATGTTTGGATGCTCTTAAATAAGCTCTTTGAATGGCCATCTCTGAAACCAGTGTTGAAAACTTCGCCGTGAAAACTGCTCTGGACAAGAATGTATAAACTGAATTCATTTAGAAGCATTAAAAAGGGGCGTGCCGACAGGCAATGGACCATCAGCAAAAAAGATGCCACCCCAAGCACGGGAAAAAGGTTACTTTCCAACCACAAACTCTCATCCCCAGACTAGTGGAACAACATTCCCAGTTAGGCTTGTTGGCTGTCAGATGGTGTCAGATATAAGCTGACAGATGGTTTAGTCAGAACATGAACACCTGTCAAAGCAGATCTTCACCTTTTTGTTAGTGATCGGTTGCTGGCCATACTGACTTTTTGTCAGACTAGTGGAACAATATTCCCAGTTAGGCTTGTTGGCTGTTCGTCGTACAGGGGATCTGATGACGACTAAGAGAAGCATAAAGACACACACACACACGGAGACAGCTGCACTTTCAGCAAGATGTTTATTTTCCTGGTAGACAGGTTTTATACTGATCACCGCAACAAAACAAGTAAGACATCTGAAAGACAAGAAAAACATTTTGTTGAAAATACATCGCTGTGTGCGTCTTCCCTGTCCACGCCTCTCCTTATGTGCTGTTCCCCTGTGCACAATAGTAGAACAAGCATTGTTCCCATTCAACAGCCATGCCTCTACGACCAACAAACTCTCACAGAGGAGTTTGCTGGGATTGTTCCGTGGCGGTAAAGGTCACTGAATGGAAACAACACATTCCTCTTTTGTGGGGCGCACATGACCAACATGAAATGTCAGGCAAACTTCACAGAAAGTGCCTTTGTGATCGCACTTCCTCTCTGGGAGGACTGCAAATTAGAAGTAGAAATCTAGTCTGTAGATGATAGTTTTTTGTAGAAGAAGAGCCTTGCAGGACAGCCAACTTACAAATTGGTTTTTTTTTTCTAATGGTCCATTACCAGGATTCTGCATTTGCAGGGTATTTTGGGACAAAAGCGGGAGGTGTTTTTTAGGGTTTATATTTGCAGCAGAAATCTGAGTTTGCTTGAGCTTGCTTCTACAGCTCAATAAAATTTGAATTTTTCTTGCTTTTCTAGCGTTATTCACCATTTAGCTTTGCCCATACCTAAAAAAAAAACTTCACCAGTAAAAAAAAAACAGCCGTATAGCATAAGGAGCGCTTTTTTTACTGGAAGTCAACATTTCCATAGCCAAAGGCTATGGAAATGTTGACTTCCACTGATACACTGATACAACTGACTTCCACTGATACAACTGTATAAGTGCCTATTTATCAATGTTGGCATCGATCATTGTGGTGCATTCTTTCTAATTTGAGTAAAGAAGCATCCCTTTCACTGTTCACAGTGGGTACATGAGAACCCGGTGGATCCACTGCACTATGTAAAAGAAAGGGAAGGCTAGTTTCGGCAATGGATCCTCCAGTAAACTAGGGCTCAAGGATTTCTTCAACTGCATATGCCTGCCACTCTGAAAACTCTCTTGCCAGCAAGGTGTGGCAAAAATGGCAGAAGGTGAGTGCTCGCAAATGTGTTGGATGCTTCTGGAAGTTCCTGTATTCCGTGTTCACGTGCAGTGCAAGTCAGCAACGCTTCACTACACAATTTCGGCTTGACTTTCCCGTAACAGCAGCATAGTATTCTCCGAAGCTGTTAATGACTTCACAGCACCTCTCCTTGTCTTTGTCAAGCATGCAGTCAAGATCCACATAGTTTATCGCAGATATGTCATTCCGTTGACTTCGCAGTGCCTGCAAGGCACACAGCAAGAAGATGCACCCCAATGCAAAAGAGTTGACCATAATTCTAGTAGTTGCTTAATTATACCAGTTCAGTGTTTTCTTTAGGGGCCCCAGTTTCATCAGCAAGTTATGTAAGGAGCTTGTTGTTATGGCAAATGCTTTCAGCTTTTAATACTTGTTCCCGTGAATGCTGTCGTGGCACGGTCACTTCACCACAATTAAAGGTTTCGAAATTTAGTTTTTCAGATAAATCCAAAGTATAGATTTCTTAATGGCGAGTGTTTTTGGGATTTCATTAGATTAATACAAAAATGCAGAACCCTATTCATTAGACAGAAAGCACCAAGAATAACTAATGCTTCCTGCAAAACAGTGACCTTGGCCAGACAAGAAAGTGGCAGCTGTCTGTCATATGAATCACTACTGCGACAAGTTGCAGAATAAACGTTTACTAGCCAGCATGGTCATGGCATAGTGATGTATTTGTGTGGATGGAGGCTGAACAATAAACAGGTGCACGCGTTGCTGAAGCATCCTTTATTTACCTTTCTTTATGTAAACGCATAAGCTACCAAGGCTCAGCCACGTGATTAGGTGATTATTAATGCTGCAAATTTTGTTTTTTTCCTAAGGCATAGCTTAGTCCCATTTTGTGGCTGCGAGTGCCACTTAATATAAACTGACATGGTGTAGTCAGAGCATGAACACCTTTCAAAGCAGATCTTCACCTTTTTGTTAGAGATCAGTTGCTGATCACACTGACTTTTTGTCAGGCATTGTGCCATGTTGCAGCGCGCTAAGTGAAAGGACATGTTTTGCAAAACACAGTTATTCAATGCTCAACCTCATCTGACATGGCTAAGCTTAACTGTGAGCTATGAACTACATGCGTGACTTCTTGTGCGTACCCTGACAAAGGCAAGCCCCCTTCATCAAGTCTCCGTGTGCCAGCAAACTTGACATTTATTGTCTGTCGGAGACCTCTGCAATGCAGTTTCTTTCCTTAGCAAATTATACAGGATGCAATCACATAGTGCATCAGAATCCCCCCCCCCATGGCGAATTCATGCAATTTTTACCTACCAAAGCCACGATCTGATTATGAGGCGTGCCGTAGTGGGGGAGTCTGGATTAACTTTGACCACCTGGAGTTCTTGTGCACCTAAATCTAAGCAAACAAGCGTTTTTGCATACCAGCACAAGTAGAATGCGGCCGGGATCGAAACCCCGACTTCGTGATCAGCAGCGTAACATCATAGCCTCGGATCTACCACAGCGGATGTGATGAAAACTGAGCATACATGCAGGTTTATTTTTTGTCAACTGTTCTGTTTGTGCTGCCAGTTATGAACCTCTACCAAGTGGCAGTTATGAACCTTATATGTGAAAGGTACTGTTAAGTGGCACTTTCACAGCACTCACTGGGCAAATGTGAGAGGACTATAGATGCAATCTCTTCAGCAAGCACATACAGCAATAAAAATAAACTTTATGGGAGGCCTAATATTGTCATGGTAATATTCAAGAGGATTGTCGAGGAAGAAGACGCTTTCGATCGGGTGCGCATTCTCGACCATATGGTTCAGCGCTTCATCAACTTGTAAATATATTGTAAAACCGTTTTCCTGTTGTATCTGCCTCCACGTAACATCTTGGTGGAGGTGCTGGGGTCTAACTCAAGACTGAGCTCCGCAGCGGCCGCCGCGTTGCCACTCTAGGCATGTATATCAGCAGCGACACTGCGTCAGCAGTGGCTGCCATGCTAGCCGTCATCCCCTGGCTCCACCCCGTGACCTTTTCCGGCACTGATGGCGACGACGACTGGATTCGACACTATGAATGCCCAAGCACACATTACATGTGGAAACCGACCTTGATGCTGGCAAATGTCATATTTTATTTAAATGTAACTGCGAAGGACTGGTGCAATAACAATGAAGAGGAGCTCACAAGCTGGAGCCTATGTAAGACAAAAGTTTGCGAGTTGTTTGGCCAACCTGCCGGCTGCCAGTGTGCTGTCAAGAAAGAACTTGCCTCGCGTGTGCAGACGTCTGCCGAGTTGTACCTGATGTACATTCAGGATGTGCTGGCCCTTTGCAGCAAAGTTGACGCCAAGATGACAGAAACCAATAAGGTCGCGCACGTACTGAAAGGAATCGCAGATGATCCGTTTAACCTGATTATGTTTAAAATCTCTTCGACAGTCAACAAGATTATTACTGAATGCCAATGCTTCGAAGATGCTAAAGGCCCCAATGTATCACCCTCCACTTCGCCCGCCTTCCGAACACGGCAGCGACATCAACGTGTGAGAACGTTCGTACGACAACTCGGCCTTCAACGTCCGAGACTATCACCCAACTTGTTCGACGCAAAATCGAAGCCACATCGCCCGCACATTTAATGTGAAGGGCACCCAGTGATCCCCAACCGACCATGTCACTTATACAATCCGTTGTTCATCAGGAAGTGGCAAACGTGGGCCATCAAAACATCTGCTCTGTGAACCGCCCTGACCACAATATGGCCCTGACATTTACCCTTCGACCCTCTCCAACGCCATTGTCCTACTCCGAATTATAGCGATCTGAATGCGTGGAGGACACCTGACGACAAAATAATTTGCTTTCGATGTGAACGTGTTGGACCCATTTCACGGTATTGCCGATGTCCTTGGCCCTCGCCTTCTCGCCCAAGCTTCTCCAGCTTCCGCTATCCACCCCGAAGTCAGCACCAGGTAACATCCCAAGCTGAACCAGAAACATCTGTTGAGAACACTACGAACAGCGCCCAGTACTGCCGCTCGCCCTCACCATGATGCCGCCCTTCTTGTTCACCTCCACCACGCCCGTTACCCGTGCTACGCGCGGTGTTTTCCTTCGGGAAACTGACGGCTGCAGCTCCTAGAGGTGACGCTGCTATTACGCCCTGCAATTTTGGCTTTCTTACAAAGATACGGTTGATTGATATTTTTTTTACCACTATGGTTTCCATCTTAGGTTGCACATATCACTGGTACAGGCGGACCTAAAGGGGGCAGCCGGCCACCCAATGTTTACTTATGGACTCGTATTCCCCCTTTCTACCACCCTGGAGTGGCAAGTGATGAAATGCCCTTCCGAACACCCTCAAATATAAGAATCAACCCCTCCCCCTTCGCTCTCACAGAACAATCTTGGCGCCACCCCTGATCCATAAACAGAAAAGTACACATATAGTTGGCTACAAGAATGGCATGTGCTGTTGTGAGGGGCTTGCATATGATATGGGAATGAAATGAGGGTGGACGGGGGCTTTTTTTCATGGACTCTTGTCAGCGAGACATGGTGAAAAGGTCTCTAACCGTTTCGCGGTACTATATTACCTGACAGCAACAGTGCCTGATCTGTAACACACGGGAGTATACATCACCAGCACAGTCGCTCCATTGCTGTGCAGTGTTACAAGCAGATCAGTCGGTCTGTTCGAGTACACCAGCGACAAACAGTAAAACTAAGGGACATTGATATACTTAGCGCATGCAAGGTCTGCCAGCATTTTGTGCAGTGAAAGAAAGCTGCCCGCGGAGTGACTGTTGCCTTTCTCTACCCCCAGCTCGCACAGGTTGCCATAAGAGGAAACGGGAGAACCGCAAGCACCACGCAGCTACGAAGCGAGGCTGTGGGTATTATAAGTAAAGAACTAGACGTAGTAAGAAAGACAGCCTGCGACGAGTATATAAAAGTACCTTGCATACGCAGTGGTAAAAGTAATTAAAAGAAAATAAACGCTGACTGACAGGGAAGCATCTTTACACGTGAGAGGCGTTCCTTAGATGCGAGGCTACACACCAGCATTCAGGTGGCAGTCATGTGGCTACACACATGACGAAGGTCCCTCGATTATTTTTGTAATGCGACTTCGCGGTGTCCCAAAATGGACTGTTTAAGTGTGCGTAATAAAGCGAGACGCGTCCTACGCTCACATTTCGGGCACATCGTGCAGCCGACGGGATCAGGCAGCGCTCACCTCGCCAGGCGGTCGCGCCGGCTACATCGGCGGCGACAAAGCAGTGGACGGCCTGGGTCCGAGCCTCGAAGCGTGGGAGCTAAGGTCACCGTGGCAGAACCCGGCGTTCATTCATCGCCCTTCGCCTCTTCTCGCCCATTTCCATTTTTGTATTCGCGAGGGATTTTGGCCGCCCATTGTTTCCAGGCGCTTAGTTAGCCCGCGCTAAACTTGGCGTATGCCTTATAAATTAAGTATAATGTTTATGCTAATTTTTTGTGCATAAACTACTAAGCAAACATAAACAAATAGCTCAAATTAATAAACTTTTTGTTGTAAGCTTTTGTAAGTACTTTACAAGTTTGGCGATACGATCGGCAGCAACATCAGCGCTTTAGGCGCCCTCATCCGTTGGCTGTTGACAACACACCGGCCAATGTTTTCTTGAAACACGTGTTCGCCATCCCTGACCATGGAGGAAATCGAGGAAGCAAACGGTAACAACTCGTCGTTAGCACCAATTCTCAGAACGCATGAACCGGCACTTGTCGAAAAAAGAAATAGGGAAACTCTCGCTAACCGCTCTAAGCCAGTGTTTACCTCTTGACGCATCGCTCACATGCCATCCTTGGAAGTGGCGTCAACCCACTGATGGCGCGCAATAACCTTTGGCAACGGCACAAACACGCCGCGCGCAGCTTGCTGTGCCAGCTAAGCGCACGTGCGGCAACGCGCTGTGTGGATGCGTGCTCGTAGGGTCGATTTGCGTGACAGACGGTGGTGTTCTTTTTGCAGTGCTGCAATCGGGCAAGAAGGACCGGAAGAAGCGCAAGGCCCTCGGGGTAAGCGTGGCGACGTAAAAATAAACTGGCGGCGTGCACAGCGCGCGGGCATTGGCCTTAAATCAAAAGTTTGCTTTGATTGCTTGTTGTGCAGGATTTGCAAGCGGAAGGAGACTTTCTCATCGCACCGTCGGACAAGGCCGGGAGCCTCAACACATCCCAATGGCCGCTGCTGCTCAAGGTGCGTCTCCATAATTTCCCATTCTTCTGCCCAGTGCAGCGTTCATTTTGCACCCAAGTTTGGGTGTGCACCTAAAGTGTCTTCTCTGTGCCTGTCAGTTTCGGTATGTACAGAAAGCAGCAGTGCTGATCGAAGCAGCGGCCTTGTGAAGGTCCATCGATTTTGTTTTTATGGTAGGCTACTGATGCATGTGGCATTTACACCATTGCGTTCTGTTGATGGTGCTCATTTTGTCTGATAAAAGGAGCCCTTGATAAGTTTGTCCGGCAGAGGTGCTAATGCTGATGACAAGGTGAACACTGCCAGCTGAGTGATGCATGGTGTGTGTTTTGCTGTGCAGAACTTTGACAAGCTCAATGTGAGGACCAACCATTACACGCCCATGCCGCATGGCTGCAACCCACTCAAACGAGAGATCCGCGAGTACATACGCTCGGGCTTCATCAACTTGGACAAACCATGCAACCCGTCTTCCCACGAGGTGGTCGCCTGGGTCAAGCGCATACTCAAGGTGTGTACTCTCATGATCTCATCTCGCGTATTGTTTCGCTCTCTTGCTGGTTATCACTTTCTCGCAACTGTGACTCAGTTGACTGGCCATCTGCATGCATTTTGGGGACAAAACACGTGCGGTGACAAAAAAAAAAATGCTTTGGTAGCTCCGTTGCACAGAAGGAGGTGTGTCCAGTCTTCCTCAGCTTGTGTGCTGGGGCACTCAGTATTCCTGTGGCGCATAGTGTACAGATAAATGTGCAAGTTGGAACGCTGTTGACAGCTTCCATAGTGCAGATTTTGCCATGCTAATGAGCCCTTAGCATTGCGGCTGCATCAGCTCACCATCCATTGCTCGAATGCTATATTCAGGCAAGTTTGTGTAATTTTAGGGAGATATCTGTATGTCATGTCCAAAGAACCACAATGGCAGTTGCATCTGCTTCATTTAACACTACTGATTGTGCTTAAATCATTCAAAAAGTACTGACATTATAATTTGCACTATTAATTTCCTGCATTAAAGGAAGCTCCTAGACCTCTAAATCCTATAAAAAAAATTGGGATAAGCATCCCAGGTGCAGTAAGAATGTACATATTATCTTTTCTACAGCCAGGCTTGCTTTCGTTTCCCAAGAGGATACTGTGACTGTCGTGATTTTATGACCCATTATGCGGTCACATGGGAGCAGGGCATTGCAACCTTTTCATGCTGGCTCTGGTTCGCTCGGTCGTTTGCCATGCTGATAAATCGGCCCCCACAACGTTATATGGGGCGATTGAGCGAGTGTTGGAATGTCGCGAGGTCCTGCTCCCACCTGACCTCGTACTGTGATGTCACAACACAATATCCTCCTGAGAAACGAAATCAAAACTGAGTGTAGCAAAGCTATTATGTAAAATTCTTTAAAGCTGTGTGGTCAGCGTTGATCTTACGCTCATGAAAGCCCATGGCCAACGCGGTGTTATGTGCGGCGGTAAATGCAAAAATAAAAGCTATTGAGGCACAAAGCATTTCTGTCGTTTAGGTGTGCTTTCCGCTGATAGACATGTCAATGCGGACTCCCCTGCTTCATGTAGTTGGACGGCAGCGCCACTTTTGTTTTTTTTACGTCGCACATTTGCGGGCGTCCGCACTCGCTCTGTCCAGGAGTTGTCCGAATTAAGTAGTGTGCGGCCAAATATGTCCAAATTATCACTAAATGTTTGCCTCCACTAAATAATGCTTACTTACGCCTGCCGGGACCAGTGAATGAGGGTAGAATTGATGAGGATTTACTGTACCTCCTTTAGCCTTGGCATGCAGTCTGGTATGGTACAATTTTGCTGGCTACTGTCACAGGTTGCTTGTAAATTGTTTTCTCAGATCCTGCAGTCTGTAAGCTTGTGACGGTGACTGCATGTGCCCTCAGGACGTAGTAGCTAGGGTTTCCAAACTCTCCAGTGGACAAAGTCGGGACATAGAAAGGGAGCTGGCGACGATGGACCCTGTTAGGGCCAGGAGCTGCAATTCTGCGTGCGCAACAAAGTAGCACACATTTTGTAGTGCTACCTTACTGCGATTTACAGCAAAAAAGGTGCAGTAGTTGCCTAGATAACACAACTACCATTACAGACAGAGGTACTATGAATGGTTAGAGCCTACAAAATAACTATAGGGCCACGACAAAAACCAAACTGCTTTAGAGAAGAGAAGAACCTGCAACCGAGCTGTTAGGCATTGTGAAAAGGAAATCTGGTCTATTGATTGTTGTTCGATAGAAAGGCCATTAAAAGTCAGGACAGTTGGCCATCCTGGCTGGGTCAAGTCGAGACTCGGGACTTTCACTCAAAAGTCGGCACAGTTGGCAACACTGTATACAGTGGAATCTCGATGATACGAATCTCACGGGGTCATAAAAAAATTCGTATTAGCCGAAATTCGTATTATCGAAACACAATAAACCTAGATAAATTAAAGAGTCGAGAGGTGAACTCACTCAGGCACACGTACGTAAAAAGCATTTACAGTATAGACCACTTATAACGTAACCGTTTATAGTGCAGAACTGGCTACAACGCGGCCTTTTCCGACTCCCATAGATCTCCATGTATATGCGTACCGCTTACAGTGCAGCCGCGTGAGATGAAATTGCGGCTTCCGCGGGAAAATCTCGCCGACAAGGGCGGTAGTGAGCACGAGGTGCGCTCACCGATGGGAGAGGAGACGATGCGGAGGAGGAGCATGAGACATGGAGCACGAGTCCAAGGGCGATAAAATCGTCAGCACTGCGCGCCATATGTGCGAGTGAAAGCGCGAGGGGGACGCGCGCCTTCACGGACAGCGACCGCACAGCGGAGAGCAAACGTGACTTCCGTTGCGCGAAAAGCCGTGGGGGTATGGGAGGGGGGCGACGCTGTGCCTGCGGCGCCACATGCGTATCTTGCGACCGAGCGTAAGAGTAACTGGCGACGCAATCTCCCCACGCGAAAGGAGCAAAGCGGGAAGGTAGCGCGGGAGGGGGGGCTCCTACTTTGCCAACAAATGCGTTCTTGTACTGTGCGCCGGCTGTCGGTGTTGTCGTGCGCACCGTATCTTGAAAGCGCTCTCAAGTTCATTTATTTATTTTACCACATACATGGAGTTTCACATAAGTGGTTGGGACGAGGGAAAAAAAGCTCTCCACACGGCTCTGACCTTTGTATGCGCTGTGCTTACGCTGCTCAGTTTCCTTTGAAGCGATAGACCGCACGAACCTTCGCTCGCTGCGGCGGCCGCGCGTGGGGAAGCGCGCCCGCCGCAGCGAGCGAAGAGACAAAAAGAAAAGCACAAAAGCGCCACCGCTTCAAACTCTTCGCGCCTAGTCGCGGCTTCCGCGCTGTCCGGCGCCGCGTCCGCGTCTCCGCACCAAAAGAGAAAGGGAAAATGCGCGTGACTGCGCGCTGTTGTCTTTCGCAGCCGTCGGTGGGGCGGCGTTTTTTTTTTTTTTTTTTTTCCGTATCAACCGACGCGGGTCGAAAATCGTTTCGTAACAACCGTTCTCTAGCACGTTGTAAAGTAATGGGGCTCGGCCGGGACCTCAGAAAAATTCGTATCATCCGGAAATTCGTATTAGCCGTGATTGTATCATTGAGATTCCACTGTATATACCAGAGGGCAAAACAGGTCAGCTGGTTGGTTTCCACCAGCTTCTTTTATTTTCTGCAGCAAGTATCAAGTTGCCAAGGGACACATGTTGAAGTCCAAGTACACTTGCAGTATCAGTCTGCTTTGTGTTTTGCTTTTTTTTTTCCCCCATTGCTGAACTCGTATTGCTGTGATGACATCTGAGCTAGCCGTGCTTGTAAGCTGAGAACTTGGCTTTTGATAAACCCCTCCGATGCACCTTCCCTCAATATTTTGGAGTGCAGAGAAACGTGTGGGACCGTTCAAGCGCTCGATGTCTCCGCACTAGCTAAATTGGAAGTGTCATAAAATATAAAACTCTAAAGGAAAGTATGCAGAGTATCTGCACACGCAAAGCATTTTGTTGCATTTTCCTGCAAAGCAGAAGCACATTCTTGAAGCTTCCCCATTTTTTTTCATTTAGCAATGCCTTTAGTTCATAACAACTGTGGCGAAACTGTGTTTACGAAGATTGATAAAAGTTGGACAGCATTCTTTCTGTTTGAAGGCTCTGCAGCCTTGTTGACTTTCGACATGTGGCTTTCCTTGGTTGCGAATAATCAGACCGGTGCCACGCGGATGATCGTTGCGTGTGTTTGTGATCATAAGCATTTTGGTCAGATCTTAGTAACATTGACCAATTGCTGTAGTACAGTCCTGCAATACTACATAACTAATCAATATTCTGCAGAATAAAATTTGATCAGTTCATACCGTACCCGTACGGTTCTGTCGGTGTTGAAATATTTGGGCGCTTATTTTCCTGAAGCTTGTGTACGTCAAAACTTTTCCAATATTTCTTAAATTCATTGAATTTTCTGAATGCTGTTCGTCTCATCATTGATTTATCCGAGATTTGGAGGGCTGTAATCGCAGCATTAATGTGCATGAGTATCGCATGTTTCATCTGACAACGGTCTAAATTTCTCATCCTGTGCATTCAAGTGTTGATTCTGCCAGTTTCCTTGCATCAAACTAATGCATGAAGCCCAGTGACAGCCCTAGTTGTAGCTTTTCTCAGCTGTGTTGAGAACACAAGTTCTTCAAAACAAAAAAGCAGCAGAGTGAGCACATAAAATATCAATGTTTGTTTTGTGTTACAAGCACGACCAGTTGGTATGTACTGCATTTTACCATCATTTACCACTTTTATTGGCATAACTAGGTAGTGCATCTCCACATCATTGGTAATTGAATTTTGGAATTCTTTTTCTTTTTCTTTTTTAGTTGATTGTTTTCATACCTAGGTTGCACCACAAGCTGATGACTGAATTCACACACACCTAAACTTTAGTAGGTTAGGTGCTTGTTAGTGACACATACGGTCACAAAATTCATAGCAAAACTTGGCGTTCAGCATTTTAAGAGAACAAAACATGTTCGTTACGTTTGCAAGTTTGGTAAACACATGTTTGCAGTTTCCGCCACGGTGTAAGAAGATACCGTATTTATTCGAATCTAGGCCGATAGCTTTTTCAAATAATCACATACGAAACTCTAGGGTCGGCTTAGATTCGAGGATTTTAAAAAATGTGCCAGTTTTTAACTGAAACTGATAAATATGGTGCATAGTTAGCGCCATCTAGAAAAGTCAGTATCTCAGCCGCTACTAGCCGTGCCAGTAGCCAACTGAAGTACACGAGCGACGTCGCCATTTTGACCTGCGTCGTATCGGTAGTATCGGTATGGTGCAGCATCGGCGCGCGGTGTGGCGTTATCGTAATGGCACCAAATGGGCGATGCCACTATAGGCACCCTGCAATGCAGTTTGGCTGTACATGTCGCGCCACCTAGCAGCGGCGGTGAGCACCCGCGAGTAGGCCCTCACCGCCCTTTCACCTTGGTCCGTACTGCGCTCAGGCGCGCCTGAAAGCTTCCTTTTCAGATTTTTCAATGGATTCACCGCGACCACTCCGCAGCTCCTCCGTGAGAAGTGTGAACAAAAATAACATGCGCATATACTGCTGCTTTAGGTATTTTCGCAACCGCGAAGGGGATGTCGGCATCAAATTGTGCCGCTTCCCTTCAAGGCTGCGGGGAGAAACCCGGTGGCTGAAGGTGGATCGTCGTGGTTCGAGCCGTCAAGTATGAGTAGCTCTTGCGAATTTCTGTTGAACTATGACGCAAAAGCAAAATTAAAAAACAAAAAAAAAAAACAAAAACAAAAAAAAACAAGGCTGCATCCATGAAAACGCACAATAAAACGACAACTGCATAAACACGCGTGATATGATTCCCGCTGTTGTAAATTGGTTTGGTTAATTGTTTAGCTAGTCTCGCTCCAAAACAAATGCGCAGTGGTTGTTATGTGTCAAATCTAGCTTCATAAGCGCTCCGCGTTGGACCTTTGTACGCACTGTAGTTCTTGTGCATTAATAAGCCAACGTGCAGCTCCTTTCTGCGTCTGGATCAAGACGCGACGGCTGAAACCGGGCTCATTCATGCCGACGTTTTCTCGCGTTTAGAACAACACAACTAAGGCTGGAGTGCACCGCAGCACACATAGAGTTTTCTCAAAATAGCACTTCTCTCGCGCACGCTAGCACACATTTGTTCAGTCTTGGTGTTGCTTAGTGTCAGCTGATTGCTCTCTGTTATGTTGCGGTTTATGAAGTTCAATACCAGGAGACATGGCGGACGTGAACAGCTGTTCGCAGCTGGCCGTTCAGCGCTGTGTTAGAGTGTACTAGAACATTTTGAGTGGCGCGACCGACGGCCGTGGAGAGGGCCTTTTCCGGTGATAACCTCTCACACTGGAGCCCGAATGACAACACCAGAATATGCTCGAGGCTCTTTGTCAACGGAGAAAAAAGCTCCATAAAGAATCATTCAAGTTACCTGTCAAAACCTCGACAAATGTGATAAGCAAGGCACGCTCGCAGGATACAGAAGCTACAAATGAAAGTTGAAAAACGTCTACGGCCGTATTTGCCCACTTAAGCGGAATAAATTATTTATTTGTTCACTTACTTTGAGTTCGACATTGTAAACGTGCTTTATTTGTCGTGACCAGAACTTTGCTGCGATGTCCGTCGTGTTTACTCTTTTGACACGAAATACATGGTTGTTGTCGTAAAGTTGACGTCCTTTCTCGAGTGTCGGTGTTCGAAAATGGGCCTCAATGTTTTCAATTGCCTTAAAAACCACAGTTTAGAACGCCCAACTTGTTTCAAATGAGCGCCGCAGAAGCATGCCTTCGTAGAAGTGGCCGCCTCGGTGTTTCGCGGAACTGACACGGCGGCGCTGACGGCTGAGCCGATCGCTGCGCCGCCTGACCATTGAAGGGAGCCTATAGTGCCGCTTTCTAAACGAATACTGTATTTACTCTAATTTAACGTGCACTTTCAACACGACCCTAAATCTGCGTCGGCATTTCAAAATGGCCGCCTCGCACGCGCGTCGAGCCTAGCTACCGTAGCATGCGGAAGCTTCCTCCGTGTGGTGCAGTACACGTGCTTAGGCAATAGTCTACCGTCTGTATTCACGTTCTCAGCGTCTGCTCTATCAGCATGAAGTGCGGAGTTCATCATGATGCCGCATTTAAAAGGAAAGTGATCATCTGTGCGGAGACGGACAAAAATCGGGCCGTATCACGGTCGTTTGAAGAATCCGAAACTTGCAAGCGGGACTGGCGCAAACAGGAGGAGAGGATTTTCGCCAGCAAAGCAATGCGGAACGATTTCAGTGGACCGAAGCAGGACGTAATCTGCGACAATCCCCTCCTGCGATACGATCGCCTTGGCCCTATCTTGAAAACAATCTGCGAGGGGTAAAGTCCGCAGCGCGCCGTGTTTTCGCCGCATTGAAGCGAGAGGCATGCTAGCACGAAGGCGCGCTTCGTCTCCAGCGTTCTGACAGTTCGTTTCCGCGGTCAACGAGCGAGATGTGTTCATGTTTGCTTGTGCGCGCGTGACACCGTGCTTGTTAATAGCGATCTACTAATTTGCTATCGCATTCGATGCATCGCCTTTCGGGCGAAACTGCAACTTTTTTTTATTCATCGCAACTTCAGTGCATCCGGAGGAAATCTATTTTTCCAAATGACAGAAAGTTGTATTTCTGTTTGAAAGCATGAGGTGCGCGGTACTGGTAAAGGACTTTTTTTTCCTCACGGAAAACGGGTGCGCGTTACAATCGAGGAAGCATGAGAATCGAGTAAATACGGTAGTTGTGCTAGCCGTAGAGGCATCATCAAACGTTCAAGCCGGGCGGAACTTCGGCATCGGTCTGTCGTTGGAGGGGGCCACGGGAGATGGTTTTTGCGTGCGCCGCAACGTGCGCTCCTTCCAAAAATGCAGCATCTCTAATGCGCTGGATGGTACTAAATATAGCGCACTGTTTGAAGATGTCAGCAGTAAGCAAAATAGCGACGAGGCTAGCAGCGATGGTGACATAGAATGAGCTCGGCGTGTTCAAATTTAATAAATGCTGTTTCATTTTGCGAATGCTGTCTTCGCTTTTTTCGTTCGGCCTACATTCGAAGTAAGTTTTTTTTTCAGACTTTGAACTTTTGGGGGGTCGGCTTAGAATCGGAGTCGGCCTAGATTCGAGTAAATACGGTAGGTGTTCCGACGGCGCGCCCGCGCAGGGGCGAGAGAGCGGCCACTTCGTGTGACCGGAAGTGAGCGCCGCCGCTAGGGGCAGCACGTGTTCAGGAGGCCTTGGAGAAGCGGCGCAACAGTGGATAATTTACGACCTCCGTCCGCATTCAAACACCCATACCCAAAGATATGCAATTTTTCGTTATTTAGACGCCAAATCCTGAGCAGGTAGAAGGTTTCATGCCACTTACAGTCAAAGTACCATTATTTCGTACACGAGAGAGACGCGTCGTCTGCTCGAGCAGACGGCGCGCTGCGCGTACCGCTGCTCGCCGCGTCGGAGTCAATCGGAGCGTCGGCAGAAATATAAAGGGACGTTCCTCCAACCAAGTAGAGTCGTTTTAAGCAGGCGAACGACATATATTCATCGAAATAAAGCACTTCTGCCGCGCGTGCCCATAAAAGCGCCAGCAAAGCGAGCAAAAAAGTGGCCCCCAGAACAGGTGCTGCCCCTTGCGGCAGCGGCGTGTGTAGAGTCACACCAAGTGGCCGCGCCTCACGCCTCCGTCGGATCACCTTCCTTTTTACACCGTGGTTTCCACACAATTCGTAGCAGAGAACAGCGTAAATGCTGCCCCATTCAAGCATACAGGCGGGATTGCATCTTTTGTGAACGTCAGATCTTGTTTAAGATCTGATGCTTTTATCGGTGAGCTCGTACGTGTGATCGCCTCCTTGTGCTGCTACAAATGGGGCATCTACTTCAGACGTGACTTCAGTTCACATCTCATAATCAGATCGTGGTTTTGACATGTAAAACTCCTTAAAAAAGAAAGAAACTTCTCGAGGTAAGCATTTAAAAAATTTGTTCTTTTGACTGAAGCAATGGGCAAATCCTCCTGTTTCCAATGTGCACAGGTGGAGAAAACGGGCCACAGTGGGACGCTGGACCCCAAAGTGTCGGGCTGTCTCATTGTGTGCATCGAACGGACGACACGACTTGCCAAGTCCCAGCAGAGCGCAGGCAAGGAGTACGTGGCCATCTTCAAACTGCATCAGGATGCCCCTTCCTTCGCACACGTCGCTCAGGTGAGGGCCATGCCTCCGGCGAGTGGTCTCACTAAGAGAGCATGGCCAAGTTAGTTTAGATTGGGGAAGTACTCTCTTTGAGGGTGTATTTCATAGCACCTTTGTATGTTTGGATCACATTTGTCAAAAAAAATTATCTCAGAACTCACTTTGCTCATATCTGGTTTGGTTACCTTGCATTGTAGTGCAATGTGGTAATCTTGTTTAGAATGAAATGTAATCATTCTTTATCTCTAAAATATTGACTATGTCCTGAACGGATGGTTGGCCAACTGTTACAACATCACGAAAAGCTAGCACAAGAACTTCAAGCAAGCTTATACAGTCACTGACCCATCATTCGGACTCGGCTGTTTTTCCCATAAAGTTTGAGTAATTGGGAGTCCTTAACACTGGATTTGTCAGAAAATAAGTGACCTTATTCCACAAGTGTGTAAAGAAAATGTGTCGTATTCTCAGATCGTCACGTTTGGGGATACCTTCAATTTCGCGTGACTAGTACAAGACTTATCGGAGTCTTAAGTGCCGAGCACACTCCCTTTTCACAGTGCCAGACATGCTGTCGCCCGTCAAGAGGTCCAGTGCTAATCATGCAATACATCGCGAAAGTGAAAGTATCTTCGATAGTGATCTGCGAATACGGCCCAAGTTTGTCATCGCATTGCTGCATGCACTTGCCTTTGGCCTTGACACGTGGGCGCGATTTTATAATGATGCCTTTTCTTATGCTATTTCCATTTCAAGCTTTGTCAGTCAGTGATCAGAGCAACGTTCCACCTGCACTGTCAACGGAATCAGCTGGCCACGAACGATAGATCATAAAGATTGACATAGAATCGAGCGTAATGCATCGTTGCGAAACCGTGGCATGTACTATATGGACCAGAGAGGCGAATATCGGTCAATGCATCTGCCTAATCTCATCCCCTGGCAGCATAACAAAAGTGAATTGTGTTCCGATAGCTAAATGATCACACATTTCTTCACAGCAACCATTGTCCGGCACTCTCCTCGCCGCGTTCATCGGCGCAGATATCGAAGGTGGAGTTGGCACCGCTTGAAACTGCTTGAAGAAGTCGCCTGGGATCACGTTGCTATTTAACACTAAATTAAGCATTTCATCAATGCAGAATATTCCGTAACCATTCAGCAACTTTACAATGTCTGTTTTATGCCAAGCAATACCTTAGTTCTAGAGCAAATCTTGACTGCCCAATTATTCCACAGTGCAAATGGCTCATGGTGATCGAAGTAGCTGCAAACTGCACAGTCAGTCACTGAAGCATAGCAAAATTTCTGGTGGGTAACTTTACAATGTTGGTGTGCAGCCTTGTGCGCTTGGGTTGTATTTTGCGCTACGGGCATGACGTGTCTTGGTGTGTGTGTTCTCCTGTGCAGGCATGCGAGAAGTTGAAAGGCGCCATGTTCCAGCGGCCACCTCTGATTGCAGCTGTCAAACGGCAGCTGCGCATCCGTACCATCTATGAAAGCAAGCTGTTTGAGTTCGACTGCAAGCAAAACCAGGGTGCGTGCGCTAGCCTCTTTTTTTTTTTTTTTTCCTCGGCTGTAGTGGGGAGCAGAGGTGGAGGGCGTTCTCCTTGCCTCACAGTGTCGTACAGTAGAACCTCACTGACATTTAGGGGACCACAGGAAAAAAGAATGTATGTTCCAGGAAAGCATAACGTCCGATAGTGCTTGAGGCAGCACTACTGTTGAAACAAATGGCTACTCTCGCAAAATCTTCTGTGAAGTTGAATATCAAACTATTGAAAACCTATTCTGTGAAACTCGTTATTGCTGCCTGGCAGTTAGATTGAGCAAGAAACTTGTTTTTTTTTTCTGGGTGGGGGAGGATTCATTGATGTTACATACATGTACTAAATGAAGCTTTTAGATTTCCGTCTGGGGCTTGGGTTGAACGTTTGAAAGTAACAGTCCCTTTTCAAGTTTTCACAGCCCTTTTTCAGTTTCCGTGCAGCCTAGTACAGTAGACTTCGATCACTCTGACTCCGGTTATTTGATATTTTGGTTAATTTGGTCACGTTCGTCGGCTCCATTAGGGTAGAAGTAGCGGGAGTCTACTGATATCAGAGTAATTGCGCAAGGTATTGAACGTCACAACACAGTGTCCGTATACACGAGCCTGGAGCAAAAGCCGTGGTGCCTCCATGCACTTTCTGTTGACTTTAAACTTTGTGAGCCACATTGAGATTGGCAGCTGGTGACGATCTCAACAAGAGGGTAGCTGAGTGTCTAATGTTGTTGCAGGTGTGTTGTGGATAAGCTGTGAGGCAGGCACATACGTGAGGACACTCTGCGTGCACATTGGCCTGCTGCTGGGTACAGGAGCCGTCATGGAGGAGCTGCGGCGTGTCAGGTCGGGCATTCAGGACGAGAAGGTGCGTCGTCTTTCTTTTGCTTGTGGCAGCACTCGTGACCACATTGGATTTGACACAGGATGAGAGGCACGCATGCACACTCGGTGCTGTTAGGGCAGGAAATGCACTCATGCTGTGAAATTGTGCCTTTGTGACGACTGTGCTTGTGAGCTCCCTGGAGATGTCGCAATTATGCAGTCAAACATTGTTATATTGAAGTTGCATAGGACATAAAAGTACCTTTGTTATACAGTAAAAGCTCGATGATACGAATCTCACGGGGTCACGGAAAATATTCGTATTAGCCGAAATTCGTATCATCGAAACACAATTAAAACTACTGTCGAATCTCGATAATTCGAACTCGAAGGGGCCCGAAAATTTGTTCGAATTAAAAGGACGTATTTTTGAAGTATTCGTGCACCATAGCACGATGCTCGAACGGTGCGAGTCGTGAAATATCGCGGCGCGCAAGCGCATAGCAAGCGCGGGCCACGAAACTGCCCACGCCGGCTAACGGTCGCTTCCCGATAACGACAGAAAACGAAGCTTCAGGGAGCGAGCGGGCGGCGCCGGCACACGGGTGCGCGCGGAGACCGTCGAAGGTGAGGGAGGAGGGCGGCAGGGAATCGGATATGGCCGCGTCAAATCCGCCGCTTCGGTGGCTCCCCTCGCCCTCCCTCTCAACTCCCTCGTAGCTCTCTCACCTTCGACTCCGTGCGCACATCTCCGTGCGCGCCCGCCGCCGTGCTGGCGCCAGCTTATTTTAGCCGCCCCCTGAAGTTTCGTTTTCTGCCGTTATCGGGAAGCGAGCGTTTGCGGGCGTGGCAGTTTCGTTGGCCCGACTGTGCCTCCGCCGCTGCTTCCCTCTGCGCTGCTGCCGCAGCGTGCAAGGTCAACATGTGACTTGAAAATAGAGGAGAACTGTTCACTGCCATTTTATCCGCGTGGCTGAGACGTCGGCACTAGTGTGTGCTAGAATACGGTTGTCTAGAACACTCTAGTCGGCACGTACACGCTTGTTCCGGCGCGATGCAGAAACGGCGACCTTGCAATTTGAGAGGGGGAAATTTCCGCCGCGGGTTTTTTTTTTTTTTTTTTTTTTCCCCGTTCCTTCGCGCATTGAGGGGTCTCTCCTGAGCTTTTGCTCTATGGCGGTGTCGGAGCAATGCCGGTCAGAGGCGCCGCCGCGTTATTTGGCGCGCTGCTAAGAGCATTGTCGGTACGCGGTATGTTCGAAGTAAGCGTGTTTGAATTAATGAGATTCGACTGTAGCTAAATTAAAGAGTCAGAGGTGAACTCACTCAGGCACATGTACGTAACAAGCATTTATTTCTTGAAGCGCCACTGCTTCAAACTCTTCGCGCCCAGTCGCGGAGTCGGCGCTGTCGGGCGCCGCGCCTCCGCACCAAAAGAGAAAAAGAGAAAGCGCGTGACTGCGCGCTGTTCTCTTTCGCGGCCGTCGGTGGGGCAGCGTTTATTCGTATCAACCGACGCAGGCTGAAAATCGATTCGTAACAACCGTTCTCTAGCACGTTGCAAAGTATTGGGGCTCGGCCGGGACCACAGAAAAATTCGTATCATCCGGAAATTCGTATTAGCCGTGATCGTATCATCGAGCTTTTACTGTATCTGATAACCTCTGTAAACATAAACACAGATATTGGCTGGGAGTAGTGGTGTGTGAAATATTCGAAACTTCGAATATTCACAGTAAACGTGTGTTATGCGGTGAAGCACACATACTGTGCAGTAAAGCACATCAAAAGTAAAAAAATAGCACTGTCACGGGGCCCCTGCTGGTGCTTATGGCTACCCGACAGTAGAACCCACTTATAGCATTATTCGTTTTAACAATACAGTGGAATCTCGATGATACGATCACGGCTATACGAATTTCCGGATGATATGAATTTTCCCGTGATCCCGGCCGAGCCCCCTTACTTTGCAACGTGCTAGAGTTCGGTTGTTACGAATCGATTTTCGACCCGCGTTGGTTGATACGAATAAACTCCGCCCCACCGATGGCCGCGAAAGAGAACGATGGTCACGCGCTTTCTCCCTTTCTCTTTTGGTTCGGAGGCGCGGACGCGACGCCGGACAGCGCAGTGGCCGCGACTGGGCGCGAACAGTTTGAAGTAGTGGCGCTTTTGTTGCTTTTGTGCTTTTCCTCCTTTTCGGCGGCCGCCCATCGGACGGAGTGGCTGCTGTGCTTCGGGCCACGTTCTTTGCGTTTGCGCTATTTTGCCTAGTCGCAGCGAGCTATGTTGACCGAGATACAATCTCGGCTGATTCGCGCGGCGGTACGCCGAGGCGCGGAAGCCTCCGTTGCGCATCTTCCGTCGACTGCGTTGTCGGTGCTGGTGGCACAGGGCGATTGTCGGTTTCGCTGCTGGAGTCACACGGTGCAAGGTAGCGCGGCACGTTCAGTCGGGTGCTCCTCCGCTTCTCCCGCTAATCGCCGTATTTTTCTTGCCGTAGGAGGCTTGCGCTTCCGTATTCCAAAGGCGTGCTTCGTCCAAAATTTCTTCTCCAACGAGCGACGATCCATCACTAACCTGGGAGCTCTCAGTAATCCGAATTCTGCGTGTCAAGTGAAGACGCTGGCGTGGTGTACGAAGCAGACAACTGCGGTTGCCATCTTGCCCCTGCCACAGCAACAACCAATGGAGAGACTCCTTTCAGCACGGCAGCCAATAGGAAGCCCGCTTTCATCGGAGGGCCCGTGTGACTACCTATCGCAGACCCGCGCTTCTTTTGAGTTTGCGCGTTTGTTACAAGATGGTGACGACGGACGAATTGAGAAGCGGAACGGCGAATTTTTGAGCTTTCGAACGATACCAAGATGGCGGCGCTCGGTGGCGGTAAATACGAGGTATGTCTCCGTGAATTGCGGTGATCTGGCGCGATTTAAAGCTGCTTTCTCGCCCTGCGCACTGACGAATAAATCTTTTTCGGCCGCTTTTAGTGCATTTTCAGCCAAACCATTTAGATACAGCGTAGATTAGGCGTTGCAGATACCGAAACGCGTGGTTTTCAAAAATAAATTTTTCTGGCGATTTTCGCGATCATCCCCCCATAACTCAGTTAGTTTTAATTGTGTTTCGATGATACGAATTTGGGCTAATACGAATCTTTTTCATGACCCCGTGAGATTCGTATCATCGAGATTCCACTGTACTTGAATGTAACAGTGAGCAGCTGTCCCACCCTTAACTTTTGCGTGTGTTTTTTGGTAAACTGTTTACTACAGTGTTCCCATGCCTCATTATTGGCTATAACAATTAGATCTGGCTACTGCCTGTCTGCGCAGAAAAAGATCCAGTAAAAAAAAAAACTCCAGCTGTTTCGCCCCCTCCACCTTTGTGCAGCACACTCCATACTGTACTGCCTTAGTGCAGGGTGTCCAGCACAAAGGGAGGGTAATTCTCGCGGCAATGGGACCAAGGCATGCCATGAGGGCAGAAGGGGGTGCACGTGGCGTACCACTAACCTCTACTGTGATAACTGTGGCAGCTTAGAGACAATGGAGCACATACCACTAGAATGCCCCGTGTACCGTGACGAGAGACAATTTTTTGAGCAACAAATGGACATGATTTGCCGCGATTCGTTAACCACTCTTTTCTCACTATTGCTGCGTCCGGACAATAAGATGTAAAAACAAGTTTTGAAAAAAAAAAAATAGTACATTTCAAAATTTCTCATAACCTTCATAATGGCTCAGGAACTTTTATTTTGCAGGAAAAGTCATAAACACCGTTTCAAAACATTTAAACTATAGTACTGTCAAACCTTGATACAGTAGCCGACCGATTTTCCGGACTTCGCGGGGACCGAAAAATAGTCCGAAAAATCGAGCAGTCCGAAAAACCAAACAGCCCGAAAAACTCTCCCCCTTCCCTCCCCCCCCCCCCCCCCACCCCCCCGAGAAAAAATAGAGGCTTAGAGCGGCTTAAGAAAAATGTCGCAGTTTCGCCCAAAAGGCGGAGCATCGATTGCGATAGCAAATTAACAGACAGCGATACGAAGTAAGGATGTTAGTTTTATCGGCCGTATAAAGTTGTAAATATGCGCTTCCTAACTAAATAAGCACGGTGTCACGCGCGCACAGGTTACATGAACACATCTCGCTCGATGACCGCGAGCAAATTGACCTTCGCGCTGTCTATTCGCTTGCTTCAACGCGAAAGCCGAAAAAAAGAAAGAAAAAACGGCGCATATGAAGCTACTGGCACTCGGCGCACGCCCTTTGTACCCATCGCAGATCGCGGGCGCACACTTCGGCCACATAGCAGATCGCTTTCAAGATACGGTGCCTGCGCGGCAGCTCCGTCGGCAGCAGCCCCAAGAGCTGAATGCAACTCCCCTCCGTCTCCGCCGCCTTCTTCCCGTGCCCCGTGAGTGAATGAAGTCCGCGCACGCCTCCGGTCGCCTGCCTCTCTCGCGTGTTTGCGGTTGCCGGCTGACCCTCGCAAGCTTTCACCCGCACACAGCGTACCGAGCAACCGAAACTTAAAAAAAAAAAGAAGAAGAAGAAACCCGGATTCCGCTTAAGTGATATGACGTTAGTGCCGAGCTGACCCCCCCCCCCCCCCCCCCAAAAAAAAAAAAAAAAAGCAAATCCCGCTTTTTGGAACGTTTTGTCGCCAACGAAGAGCGGGCATGACCTCGGCGATGAGAGGATAGTGTGAGTGTGCTAATCTTGAAGGCTATACAGGGGGGCACTGGAAGCCAAGCCAGCGGAAAATCCAACAAGGCGGCCTCCAAGCTCGGGTAGCGTGGCTCGGAGCGAGTGATTTAGTCCGGAAAATCGAACATTGGCACCTAGATTCGTCCGAAAAATCGGTCGCGAAAATGCATTAGCTCAATGGGAATCCTGCCGGTACATTTATGAAGTCCGGAATATCCAACAAGTCCGAATTTTTGGAGTCCGAAAAATCCGTCGGCTACTGTATAACAGAATTGGCGATGTAACAAATTATTATTTCCCGATCTTAGTTCTATTGAATTAATGAAACTCACGATACAGTTAAACTTGGTTATAACGAAATTGACAAATTTCCGAAAAACTTCGTTATAAAGAGGATTTCGTTATATGCAGGTTCGGCCCGAAAATTCGAGAAAGAAACGCTTACCATATTTACTCGATTCGAACGCGCCCTCGATTGTAGCGCGCACCCGTTTTCCGTTTTCGTCGAAGCACTCATCCTTGTAATGTCGCACCAGGTGTGGACGCGGGTCGTTTCGCACAAGCGCGAGGCATCGGAAACGGAAAGCGAGAGTCACGATGGCGTCGTAGCGTGTTACAGTAGAACCCCGCTTTTACATTCCCGGGTGCTGCGTTTTCCAGGCTGTTACATCATTTTCGGCCGGTCCCGGCACAGCTCCCATAGAACCCAATGCATTGGTTACCCGAAGGAGTTGCCCCGGTGTTGCGTCGCAACTGTAGGACCGTTCCCGCATCGTACGTTGCGAACTGCCACCCCGCGCCGGCCTGAGTGGCCATTTTGACTTTTCATGTCGCTTGGCTTGGTGAGTTGACGATGGCCCAAAGTGCCGGGGGCGACAACTATGACGGTTTCCGCCAGCAAAAGTATAGTCCTTGAGATCCGTATTTGCCATCTAAAGATGGTGTCTATGACGCGTTATGGGCCTAAAATTGGTTTTGGCTCATAGATGTTTCGTATAAAGTCCAAGGGTGATAACGTACGAAGTCGCCGTATGCTGTATGTGCGAGTGAAAACGTGTGAGGGGAGCCGGCGACCGCGTCTAAATCTGGCGCGCGCATGAAAAAAAAAAGCAGGGAGGAAGCGCGCCTTCTTCTGTTGCGCTCGAGGCAATGGCAAGGCAGGGAGGTAGCGGGCGGCGTTGCACTGTACTCTGGCATCAACTGCATACTGCGCGGCGGCGCGCGGTCGCACGGGCCGTATCTTGAAAGCGATCTGCGTTGGGGCAGAGTCTAGGCAGTGTAGGTGCGTCGACGGCTCGTAGCTTTGTGCATGCTGTGTGTTCTCGGTGCTCAGTTTTGCGTTGAAGCGATAGACAACAGCACGAAGGTCACTTCGCTCGCTTCAACAGCGGCGCTTCCACACACCGCCAGCGTCTCACAGCGCGGATTTAGTTTGTTGATCGCCCGATTCAGTGTGCCGGGCACATTTCAAACTGTGGCCCTGTGTGTTGAGGTTGACCTGTGATGTGCAGAGAAATCGAAGCGTACCGAAAACAGAGCCTGTGTCCCACCAATGTATAATTTTTAATGGTGCTTGAGATGTAGGCACAGCTCGGGATGTCACACCGTCGGCTGTGATTGAAAACTGGGGCTGTATTCACGGATGGGGGTCACTTTGGAAAATAATTTCACCTTCGCGAACGCAATAATGTCTTCAAGCAACAGCGTGCCTTGCGTTGTCAAGAATTTTGTTGTTGATAGACATCTATGCATCCTGTGCTAGTCACGCAAATCTTGCGACGAAAGTGATCGTCTGAGCATACGACCCCTGCTTCAAGGATGCCGGTTTCTGTACCACCCAGCAGGCATCGTGTGCAGTTTCGGCATCACAGAAGGCGTTTTTGCCCGATGACGCAGATCATGCCAGTGCCGTTGACGCAGTCCTGCCGTTGCATGGGGTGCACTTTGCACTGTCAGCAATGTGGTTTCTGGATAGCCTCAAGCAAGGCCCGCTAAAGTAGGCCAATGGAATTGTGAAAGTTCGCTTTCACGTTGAAGTGCATCCCCTGTCCGCGTTTCCTCGTTTCGCAACAACAAAATTCTCGCGAAAGCAAATTTCCCTTTCCCCGTTGATTTCATTGTTGCGGGGTTCAGCTGTGTTTCAAATGTAAAGTTTTGCGTGGAAGCTTCTTTATGTTACACTGTCAAAAACTTTTGTTTCTTTTTTTTTTAATGCGGCCCGAAATTTCGTTTTCCACTTGAGCACCCCCGTGACTTCTTTGCATCTGATATTGTTGTGTAGTGTAGTAACTTTGTGGCTCGTGCGATGTTGCTCCGTCAGAACACCCCTTCCTCATTGTGTCCTCGTTGTTTGCAGAGCAACATGGTGACCATGCATGATGTGCTGGACGCCCAGTGGCTGTTTGAGAACCACCGGGACGAGGACTACCTGCGACGAGTCATCCAGCCTCTGGAACGCCTGCTGATCAGCCACAAGCGCATTGTCATGAAGGACAGCGCGGTGAGCTGCCCTTTTGTTGCTGCAGGCATCACAGCCCCTTTGTTGTGCACACTCGCCTTTCTGCATCAGGCAAACAGGCTATCTCATTTTGCATGATGGCCTGCTGGGATTGTGCTGCGGCGCATCAGGTTGTGGGTTCAGTTGCTATTTGGGATGGTGATGTTTCGTGGGGGCAGATTTACAAAAATGATTGTGAGCTGAGCCATACGCGCATGTTTAAAAAAAAATGGCCCGTGTAGCTTGCACGGATGCTGAAGAGACAGCGGAGCTGATGGGCACGTAGCTGGTCCTGGCTTTTGGGCCAGGGTAAGTAAGCACTACCAAGTCATCCCCAGCATTTTCTGGAATTTAATGATTATTGATCGATTAGCTATTGATTGGCTATCGCAAGGTATTGGCCACGTATTTGAGCTAGACTAAGCGCTACCAAGTCATCCCCAGCATTTTCTGCAATTTATTGATTATTGATCGATTATTGATTAGCTATTGATGACTGACTAAGCTTAAGTAGTCCCAACCATGTTTAGCTAGACTTAGCCGGGCTCAGCTTCGCTAGTTCACAGGGGTATGTGCCATTGCACTTAGACCCTTTCTGCACTACTGCCAGGATCGGCCCACATTTTTTGTCCGCAACGGACGCACTGTTGGCCCGCTTAAACTGCTCCGCTGTTAAAGAACTCAGGTGATCAGAACTGATGTGCAGCTCCCTGTTGCATCTATCTCATTGGCCTGTGTAGTTTTAAGACTTTAAGTGACTCACTCAACCGGAGGCCACCTTTTATTTGGTGCTGCCTCCAGCTTGAAAAGAAGCAAACAAAACAGATGACAAAAAGGAAATTGAACTTAGATCGACGTAAGCTGACCCCGCAACTAAACGACGCTAAGGTTGAGGAAGAAGTAGAAAAAAACAAAGGAGAAGCCTTTCATTTGATAGTAGATGTTTATGTTGTCCATTTCCCTCTTGTGTCCATGTCTGCACACCTAACGTTTTATTGCGACAGCAATTATATGAACACTCGAAGCGCATTTTTGCCGTTGCCGTCGTAGTGAGGTTCCGTATAGAGTCCAAGGGTGATAAAACCGTTGCAGCACGCTGTGCGTTGTGTGTGTGAGTGAAAGCGTGCGAGGGTGAGCCGGCAACCACAGCTTTATCTCGTGCACTCGAGAGGGGAAGGCTGCTGGAAGCGCATGGTCTTCGTTCATGCACGAGGCACGGTGAGGAGGGGAGGGTAGGGAGGGGGTTGCGTTGGTGGAGTCTCACATGTGCTCTTGGGACAAAGGAACGACAACACAGTAGTGTAAACAATCAAAAGGGCATTTATTGCACCTTTCATACACTAATGCACACTAGCCGAATTACAACCAATTGAACATGCACACGGGCGTGCGACAAATCAAGGAAGTCCGACTCACCGCGACCCGATAGCGAGCGAATACGTTCACCCCATCCTATGACACCATCGCCTAGTCGTTCGCGTGTACAGTCACGCGAACGGTGGCGCGCTCGAACGATTCGTCTTCGTCCATACCGGTGTCCTGCTCTTAGCCTCGCGCGAAGCGGGCCGGCGCACGTGCGACGCGTTCGTGCGTGTTGGTCGCCGATCCCAAGCCAAAGAGCGAGCGCCTCCGACCTTTTTCTCCCAAGTGACTCCGCCGTTCGGTGGCGTTAGCATCGCGACACTAGCGTGATCTCTCGCAACGCGCCGCAACCACCGCCGGGCTTAGCCACGCAGAGAAGCCGGACTACAGGAGACATGCGGGGAAAACAACATCAGGGGACGCGTGAGAGTCGCGCATCCCCACATCCCCCCAACCTTAAATCACTACACATATGCTGGCGAAACATGTCACAAGGCCTATCAACGCGCGCGTCGCGAACAAAAGTTAGTACATGCGTCAGTGGCGCCGCCGAGTAAATGTCCACGCGTTATCCACAACGTGCGAGCCGACATTGACTCTGGGGTTCACCGCTGGCGTCCGTTGGTCACAGCACCACGTCTGCAGATTCGATGGCACGACTCCAGCCCAGGACTCCGGAAACGGCGACGCAGAAGTCGGCACGAGCAAGCGTCGCTCGCGCCCTGCTGACGAGAGCCGCAGTAGCCGTTGGTGACTGCCGGCTCTTTTCCCAGCCGCCGAGGGTTGCGAGCCGGACATTGGCGGCCGCCAAAGTCGCTGCGCCGAATTGACCACAGGCATCTCCAAAGCCTGGGGTAGTTCGATTGTAGTCCGGGGCAGCAGCGCTGACGATGTGCAGGTGACAGCAAACCAGGGGTGACTCCGCTCACGCTGCGTACACTCAACGCACTCGACAAACACTAAAGTAGTGCAAGGGAGAGGAATTCGGCATACGCATCGCCCACGTGGTACGATGTTCAATTCGGCTAGACTAAATTTCGGGCGGCTATTCAGATGCTAAGTTCACGTGAACAAAGCTTACTTTCTTGAGTCGAACGAGTAATGTCCATTCGTGCGAGGCTAACTAGAATGAGGGAAGCAAAGTGCGACACCTCAACACGACGGTCCACCAGGTTGTGTCCCTCCACGTGCGATAGGTGGCTTCGTAAAGCCTTAGGCCTAATGTGTCACTATTCTGACAACAACCGGCACCAAAAAAAAAAATACATCACCCAAAATGGGCACAACAGGCAGCCGCGAGGAGACGTTAGCTCTGTGAGGTGGTCCTACCCCGCTCGGTGCACACAGCATCCGAGTTGACGGCGCCCACCGTCCCAGACGGTGTCGGAGCGCCCGGTGCCAAGCCGCAATACCAGTCAGCCCGTAGCGGCACCCGTGGCCCGCGGCCACCCGGCTCCCTGAGCCTCGACTTCCGAAGTCAAAGATATAGAAGAAGCTATTTACATAAGAAATTCGGACCACCCACGAGGCTTCCGTACTCACTCGCTTCAGGCTTGCCAATGCTCCGCGGGCGCTAGGCCTCGCTCTCCCAGGATGCAGACCACGTGGCTCTCGTACCGACGAGTGTACTTCAACACACTCGCGAAAAGGCTTAGCATGTTGAAAAGTTCAAACACGCTACAGCAACCGTCGCCTCACTCAAGAAAGCACACCGCCAACACTAGCGATCAAAATCCACGCTAGGACTACGCTTCGGTTGAAACATCTCGAACCGAGCAAAGCTGTTAAAATTATCGTCCGATGCCCCAAGAGGTCCACGTTGGGCAGCCAGATGTGGAGTCTCACATGTGCTCTTGGGACAAAGGAACGACAACACAGTAGTGCAAACAATCAAAAGGGCGTTTATTGCACCTTTCATACACTAATGCACACTAGCCGAATTACAACCAATTGAACATTCACACGGGCGCGCGACAAATCAAGGAAGTCCGACTCACCGCGACCCGATAGCGAGCGAATACGTTCGCCCCATGCTATGACACCATCGCCTAGTCGTTCGCGTGTACAGTCACGCGAACGGTGGCGCGCTCGAACGATTCGTGTTCGTCCATACCGGTGTCCTGCTCTTAGCCTCGCGCGACGGTCACGCGAAGCGGGCCGGCGCACGCGCGACGCGTTCGTGCGTGTTGGTCGCCGATCCCAAGCCAAAGAGCGAGCGCCTCCGACCTTTTTCTCCCAAGTGACTCCGCCGTTCGGTGGCGTTAGTATCGCGACACTAGCGTGATCTCGCAACGCGCCGCAACCACCGCCGGGCTTAGCCACGCAGAGAAGCCGGACTCCAGGAGACATGCGGGGAAAACAACATCAGGGGACGCGTGAGAGTCGCGCATCCCCACACGTTCTGCTTCCGTGGCTACTGTTCTTGGAGCTATCTTGAAAGCGATCTGCGACGCAGCCGAAGTGTGCACCCGCGGGGACCTTATCTTCAAAGCGATCTGCGGTGGGCCAAAGTGCATTCGTATGCTTCATGAACTAAATGTCGCTTTCGACATTTAGTTCACGTTGAAGCAAGAGCCAGCGCGAAGGTCACTTTGCTCGCTGCCACTGGCGCGCTTTCTCACTCCAGTGTTTTAACGAGCTCCCGCGGTCATCGAGCGAGATGTGTTCATGTTTACCTGTGTGCGCGTGGCACCGTGTTTGTTTGTTTAGTTAGTAAGCGAATATTTACTTTATATGCCCGATAAAACTACTATCCTTACGTCATATAGCTGTCTACTAATTTGCTATCACAATCGATGCTTCACCTTTCGGGCGAAACTGCGACTTTTTTTTTAACCATATTTTGGTCTATAAATAGCCCCTAAACTACTTTGAGCTTAATGGCAAGCAAGCAATTTCTCGCTTGCCTTCTCTAGTCTCCCCATAAGCACTCTTTCCCTCTTGCCACGCATACTTCTCTACGAGACATGTGGGATGTACATAAATAGCAAACGTTACGTGGACACTGTTCTTTTTTTTTTTTTTTAAATGCCAGCTACATCCGGTTACCACGACTTCATGCTTTCTGGCTACACACTGTTGCCACTGCACACACAGTACACAAAATGAATTTAGTTAATTGCGCGTGAGGGCTAAATGACGAGGAAGAGCGAGCATGCAACCGCATGGGCAAAGGCGTGCTAGCAGATGGTTCGGAACTGATATGCCTCATAGACAAACCAATTGACAGCTTTTACTCTGGTGATGTCGCGTGCATAGCACTGTTGGCATCGCAATGTGTGAAGAAAGGACTACAAAAGCCCGAAGAGGAACCTGTGGTTGTCTTTTGAATTTGCAGTTTTGTGAATTACGCGCTAGCACATTCATAAAAGATGATCATCACAGAATTTACACAACGTGCATTTTAAAATGCTCTCAAAATGTCTGAGGTGGTTCAGGGGCACTTTAATTATTTGTAGATAGCAATTGTCATAAGCTTTCCCGATGGTCCCAGCGAAAGCATGCAACAAGTTTGCTCCAACACTTATCTTTGTCAGCACTTCACTGGAGCCTCTTGGGACCATCTGACTTCATGCACTGATTGGCAGAAATCTCATGAATGTGCTTTACCACGTTCAGGCGGTGCAAGGGTAATAGGCGACCCGTAAAAGAGTGAGGGATTCTGGGATGCGCCGTCTGCTCGCTGTTTCTCGTTTGAGGAAGCGCAGCCACCACTTCGCCGTTGAAGCCTATTGATGCGCTTGCCGTCCCGCTTTGTCACACTCGAAGATTACCTGGTTGCAGGTGCCTAGCAAAACCATGGTTGGCTGCTCAAATTCAAGCATTAAAGGTAAACTCGGGTAATTACTGCCTTGCAGCGTCCCTTGCCGAGTCAGCTGTGCACTAGCATCAGAGGCATGGCTGCCACTTCCAAAACTGAACCATCAGTGAACAAAAACGTATACAGTAGAACCTCGTTCATACGTTTTAAAAAAATACGCGAAAAATAAACGTACGATCCGGGAAAACGTACGATCCGAACGCAGTAAAAATTGAAGCTGACAAGCCCATATTGAGGTGCAAGGGCAGAAAACATTTATTTCTTGCAAAACATTGTTATTTTCTGCTGGTGCGTCTCACCCTTCAACAGGAACAACTCCTTTTGCACACATTGCAGACCATTGTCCGCATTTTCGTTATTTTTCGTGCGAAAGAAGCTTTGCAAGGCTTCTAGGCCAGCAAGGGCTTCGGCGAAGGTA
>NC_051155.1:90544795-90607357 GCF_013339745.2 Dermacentor silvarum
TGCAGTTCTTTAACCAGAAGTATTAAATTGTTTGACGCTTCAAGGGAATATTCACTGCGCCGTGAGTGATTAAGTTGTAAAACTTTACGGACTTTGATGCTTTCTTTACTTCAATTTATACATTTAATTCTGGCTATAAAGAACTATCTTGCGATCCCCATGCTGCTCAATAAATTTGACTGTATTCTACGCCTTCTGTTGTCGTCGGCGCCCAGTGACAATTCGAACCTTTTCTACCTTTGCACCCATCAGATTGCTCGATACGAAGTAGCTTTGCCATCACAATGAAAAGTAAACAGATGTTTGTATCATGCTGAAATTATGTCCTTATCACCATACGGCAGGAGCTAGGACACAGCAATGAAAGAAACTCAAGATAACGAGGCAGATCTTGAAATGTCAGCCTCGAAACGTACAAAGTGTGCAGCTGAGTGCTGCCAAAATGTGTGTGAAACATGTGCGCCAGTGTTTTAAGGGGGGATGCGGGGATCAGATCACTAAAATCACGAGAAAAATGTATGTTTGGAAACCACGCATTTCGATATCTATAACGCCTAATCTACACTGTATCAAAATGGTTTGGCTGAAAACGCACAAGTACCCGAAAAAAATTTAATTTGTCAGTGCGCAGGGCGAGAAAACAGCTTTAAATCGCGCAAGATCACCGCAATTCACGGAGCCATATCTCGTATTTCCCGCCACCGAGTGCCGCCATCTTGGTATCGTTCGAAAGATCAAAGTTTCGCCGTTCCGCTTCTCAATTCGTCCGTCGTCGCCATCTGTAACAAACGCGCAAACTATAGTGTACTCAAAAGCGCAAACTCAAAAGAAGCGCGGGTCTGCGATAGGTAGTCACACGGACCCTCCGATGAAAGCAGCCTCCGATTGGCTGCCGTGCTGAAAGGCGTCTCTCCATTGGTTGCTGCTGTGGCAGGGGCAAGATGGCAACCGCAGTTGTCTGCTTCGTAAACCACGCAGGCGTCTTCACTTGACACGCAGAATTCGGATTACTGAGAGCTCCCAGGTTAGTGATGGATCGTCGCTCGTTCTCTCGCGCACGCGATGGAAAAATGCGGGTCAGAAGCGCGCGAGGCACGGCGGGGGAGTCCAGAAAGGGAGGGGTTTACTTCGGCGGCAGCCGCGCGGGCTCCGTATCTTGAAAGCGATCTGCGGCGTGGAAAAGGTCAGCGCGCCCCCGCTGGATGTGCATGTGAGGTGTTGGGACTCCGCTCACAAAGTGACGACCAGGTATTACACCTCCGTTTTTATGGGGCATTCTACAGCTGATGAAATTAAGGAAAAGTTGCTAAGTGCCCTTGAGCCATTGCCTCTTGCAAATGTTATTCGGATCTCTATGGATGGTCCCAATGTTAATCTGAAGTTCACTTGTGGGCTTCACACAGTGCACAACACTTATAGGGCAGGAGTTTCAGCTACTAAATGGGGACTTGATTGCCTGTTTTCCACTTTGAGCGCACTTTTTCAAGATGCTCCAGCACGGAGAGAGGACTTTTCGGCAGTCACGGGCCAATACACCATTCCTCTCAATTTTTTCGCCCACCAGTGGTTGGAGAATGTCCCTGTAATTGAGAGAGCATTGTTTGTGTGGTCTGACATCAAAAAGTACATTGAGCCTGCTAGAAAAAAAAAGGTTGTGAACCTGCCGAAACTTGTGGGAGTACAGCTGTGATATTTTGCTGCCAGCGAAGTTGAATTTTGCATTATGTGTAGCAATGGTACTCAAGCCTTTTCTGGTAGAGTACCAGACAGACAAAGCAATGTTGTTTTTTTCCTTGCTATGGATTTAGAAACTGTTTTGAGGAAGCTGCTCACAAAGTTTTTGAAGTGTTCTATCCTTTCTGCCAAAGGAATTGTGGGCCTGCTAAAGGTCGATATTGATAATCCTGACAACCATGTTCCACTTGAGAAGGTGGACATCGGCTACAAAGCAGAGCAAATTATTAATAATTCTCGAGTAAGCAGTTCTGGATGGAATGTAAGCAGTTTTTAACCAATGCTACTAACAAAATTCTAGAGAGAAGACCTTTGAAGTTTGTATTTGTTAGGGGCCTTTCTTCACTGGACCCACGACAGATGTGTTCCAAGCAAAATGAATGCGTTGCAGGTTTCATAAAAGTGTTAGATACCCTCATCACTGCAGGTAGAATGGCCGATCACCTTCAGGACACGGTGTTGGCTGAGTACACAGAGCTCTTGAACGAGAAGAAGCATAAACTTAGGCAATTTGACAAGATTGCTGATAGCCTGGATGACTTCTACACAGATCTCCTCAAATTCAATTCAAGCTACTCCGAGTTGTGGAACATTGTGAAGCTTCTGCTTGTCTTGAGTCATGGCCAGGCAACAGTTGAGCATGGGTTCAGTGTGAACCGACAGGTGTGTGTAGAAAACCTGAAGGACCTTTCATATGTCTCACAATGGGTTGTGTGTGATGCGGTTGAAAAGGCCGGTGGTATTATACAAATTCCGTTCACCAGGGAGCTTCGGATTGCTGTGTTGGCCTCCTGGCAAAAGTATGGAGCATACTTGGAAGCGCAGAAAAAGCAGGACCTTGAAGCTTCAAAGCACAGAAAGAAGTACTGCATAGAGGAAGAGCTTGATGCAATGAAAAGGAAGAAGAAAAAGCTGGAATCGACAATTGATGATCTGATGGCTTTTGTAGATGCCTATGCTGAAAAAGCAGAGGCAGACAATGATTTGACATACCTACATTGTCAAGTCAAATAGCCTGAGAAAGACCGAAAAGGACAAGACTGGTGAGCTACACTCCATCAAGCTCCAAGTTCGGCAAAAGCTACTGGAGCTCCCCTGAAGTGGGCGGCTATGAGGAGCTGCTTCCTAAGAATCTTGTGCTTTGTGCACTAGAAGCAATTTTGGAAAATATAACTATTTTCTATTCTCTGTGATACAACAAAAGTTTGCATTGTGATATTTGGTAAAGCTATCCTTATTTTTTTGTGTGCAATACAAGCAAACTTGCATTGTGATATTTGGTAAAGCTATCTTTATTGTTTTTTGTGTGCAATACAAGCAAATTTGCATTGCGATAATGTTTTTTATTAGGGCCATAAATGTGTGAGAACTTTCAAGCATTGTTGAATATTCATCTTCAGCATGGAAGAAAAAACAAATGAACCTCTCAAAAAGGGCCTTGAAAATCCTCTGATAGGGGCTTGAAAGTCCTTGAAAACCCTTGAATTTTTTCCTTCAAAACCTGTAGGAACCCTGTGCACTGTATGATCTCTAGTCTTACATACATGTTGTGCTTGTCATGAGTGGGGAGGTGTGCCTGAGAGGTGTCTGGCATGTTTTATGTACAGGTATTGCACTGATGTCGACATCCACCATCGCCACATGTGACCATGGCATTGTGGCCAAGATCAAGCGGGTCGTCATGGAGCGGGACACCTACCCTCGCAAGTGGGGCCTTGGGCCGAACGTGAGTGCCGATATGTTTCAAATTTGTGTAGAGACAAGACTAGCTAAGACAGCTTCAGTTATGGCAGGCCTCAGTGACCGCAGCACTGTGTTGCCGACCAGATGGTCTTGTGCTTTGTTCTTGGCAGTTGTATTTTGAAGGCAGTAGAATGAAAACCTTCTATGCCGAGATTGTAGTGCAGGTTGGGCAAACGGATGTGCAGTGCTTGTTTGTCATAATAGAAAATGGAGGCGAAAGTGTTATCGGAAGGGCAGGTGGCGGGTACTTTGGCTTGGAACCTTCCACAGAGAGCCGGGGCTACCATGAATATTTGTCTGGGCAACCAGGGGCCGTATTCTGAAACGTTCCTGAAGCGCACCTAACGCCGATACTGTTTCGAGGCGATACTATCGCCGAAGTGGATCATTTCAGAATACAGCCCCAGTGTTCTGTCGCTTGCAGTGAGAACCAGCCATGTTTTATGATCATCCTTAGGACGCCCATTTCTTCTGCAATTTCATGGAGGGTGGTTAGAAGATGTTCCCGAGTGTCTACTTGTCAAGCATCAGTAGTGCTGCAGTGAACTTTTGGCGCCTACTTTCTAAATTCTGGGCAATCCCTTAGTAGGTGAAACAAACCAAAGGAGGCACATTTGTTCAGTTGCAAGATCGTACCACTGTTCTATGCACAACCACAAAATAGCAACTAGCATGGCCAGAGTATTGCAATAGGGGGATTTTGAAAGCGTTTTTCTTTGTAGGCTGAGTTGCTGTGGTCTGGTAGACTTAGTCTTTCATTACATCTAGTGCATGGCTGTGTTTTTTGTTGTTTTTTGCTGTGACTGGAAAGGGATATCTGCCCCACTGCAGGCGCTGAGAAAGAAGCAGATGATCAAGGATGGAAAGCTGGACAAGTATGGCCGCCCCAATGAGAACACTCCCAGTGGATACGAGGAGGGAGCACCGTGAGTGTCACCTCTCTGCCTGGGTGACGCGTTTGATGAGCCATTGGTTACCAATTGCAGTCTGGGGAGCGGGAATTCTTTATAGGGCGTGTGCTAGTCATATGGCAGGCATTGCCAAATCCTGACTGGGAGCTTACCACTGTCGTTGAAAAGGAAAGTGTACAATCATTGCATTCTACCGGTGCTAACATAGGGGGCAGAAACTGGGAGGTTAACAAAGAAGCTTGAGAACAAGTTAAGGACTGCACAAAGAGCGATGGAACGAAAAATGCTAGGCCTAACGTTCAGAGACGGGAAGTGAGCAGTGTGGATCACAGAACAAACGGGAATAGCCGATATTCTAGTTGACATTAACCGGGAAAAGTGGAGCTGGGCAGGCCATGTAATGCGTAGGATGGATAACCGGTGGACCATTAGAGTTACAAAATGGATATCAAGAGAAGGGAAGCACAGTCGAGGACGGCAGAAAACTAGGTGGGTGGGGTGATGAAGTTAGGAAATTTGCAGGCGCAAGTTGGAATCAGCTAGCGCAAGACAGGGGTAATTGGAGATCACAGGGAGAGGCCTTCGTCCTGCAGTGGACATAAATATAGGCTGATGATGATGACTAGTCACTAGAAGCTGAACCACAGCAGTTGGACACTCTAAGGAGATGCTTTGGTAGTCTTGTCCAAGGGTATGCATGACCGACTGACAGGGTTGGTACCTTGTAGGCCACACACGCACTTTACTACAATTTACATTGATTGTGCACAGCATGCCAATCATTATAGGTTGTGCGCTTTCGAACAGAACACAAGCACAAAAGGCATTTTTCACGTAAGGACCCTAGGTCAAGCTGCTGCAACAGCTTTGTGCCCAGGTGTCCCTTCTCCAGTTCACTTTGTCTGTTAAGTAAAAGTTGAATTGAATGGTTACTCTTTCTTTAGGGAATATCAGCTACATGTAGTAGTTCCTCAAAGAGAATAAACTGAACAACTTAGAAGCGTGAATTGCTGGGCTAGTTGGTTCATGTTCTAAAACGAAAAAAAAAAAAAATAAAGAAATTAAAAAAAAAAACAGCGAAAAAACCAAGACGCAGGACCAGAGGGAGGCAAACACCGGCGACTGTGTGTGTGTTTGCCTCCCTCTGGTCCTGCGTCTTGGTTTTTATCTGGTTTTCTTTTTTTTTTTTTTTCGCTTTAAAACTGAACAATGCAAGAGATATGTTGTTCCCGATGCAAGGGGAGCATAGCGTATTGATGACATCGTGCCTTCATCAAGCATCTTGGCCTAGCGTAGCTCTCGGCAGGGACGGAGGAAGCAGGAAATAAATGCGTTCCGGAGTTATAAAGGCTCCCCTGAAGCTTGGGAATGGTCAGTGCCCTACCTTTTCAGATGCTTATGTTAGGCAGCACCGTGCTGCTAAGGGGCCGACTTTAAAGCAAAATACATACTGGAATGGCACTTTACTCTGCCAGATGCTTGAAAGTTCATTTATGCAATTCTTCGCAGGTGTGTCACACCATCTGCGACGCAACATTGTCTGCTTTAACATTTTGTTCACGTTTTTCACATGCTGTAACACATGTCATTATGGTACAGTGAAGTGTAGAGGTGAAGAGCTGGCTGTTAGAGCATGCGTGCTTCTTTGAGCAATACTGCCATTTTCCTTGTGTTTTGAGGCCAGTGTTTTTGCACAGTCAGAACAGTCTAGTGTGGATTACAGTGCGGGAGCTCTCATAAGGAGGCTTTACTTGCACGTGTGTTGAAGATCAAAGTAAAAAAGGACATCAGAATGTGAGATTGTGAGGTGGTTGTCTATGTGAATAAGTTTTTGACATTTGTGTGGCTCCGGTCAAAGAAGAAATCATAGGAATTTGTGATCTGTGGGAGAAGTTACTGATTCTCGTAGGGCAGCAGAAATCACACTGCAGTGTTAAAATGAAGTCAAAATCACAATGAAATCACAGTGCAGTGTTAAAGGTGCCGAAAGTGTCTTTTAGTTGCAGCATAGAGGGATGGATTTTGTTTTGTTGCCTCAGATTTTAGTCTGTCTTTAGGGTAGTTCTGACAGTAGGACGAGAAAAAAAATTTTTTTTTTCGGGACCCGTCCCCACGTGGCAGCGGCCCGCAGCTCTGCCCTAGGGCAGTGCTTCTCAGGACCTATTTAATAAAGTTCTTTGTCTGTCTGTTCGGGACCACTTTTGCTAATGGGTGTTTGTTCCTTTTATGAGCACCGACACTTAGTGTACAATGTGTTGCTTTCCTTCTCCACAGAGCGGATAATGCCCATGGTAGCAGCAAGAAGGTGAGAGTGCATTTCATTTTGCTTGCTTCCTCACAAACGCTAATTCTGGCTATCCGTGCAGGGCGTTGCGTACAATTTTATTGCCATGTTCCTTCTCATTATTAAGTAAATCAGCAACTGTGAAGTCTGCATACCCATTTAGAACTGAAGCACGTGATAATTGGCCTAAATGCAATGCATGGTGGAGATTTGTGGCATTATTTGGCAGTGTCTTTGGCTGACTGAAAATACTACTCTCATTATTTTGATATTATTGGGGCATGTACATTTGGTTAGCGTTGGCATGATGTTGGAATTAAAAGGCATTCTAAAGAAAATGGGAGTGTACGACTACAGTAGCCGACTGATTTTTCGGACTCCAGAAATTTGGACTTGTTGGATATTCCAGACTTCATAGATTTACCCTTGGGGTTCCCATAGAGCTAATGCATTTTCGCGACCGGTTTTTCGGACGAATTTAGGTGCCAATGTTCGATTTTCCGGACTGAATCGCTCGCTCCGAGCCACGCTACCCGATCTTGGGGGCCGCCATGTTGGATTTTCCGCTGGCTTGGCCGGGCTTGGCTTCCAGTGGCTCCCTGTATAGCCTTCAAGATTAGTAGACGAACGGTATCCTCCAGTCTCTGAGGCCATGCCCACTCTTGGCCGACAAAACGTTTTAAAAGGTGGTATTTGCTTTTTTTTTTCGGTCAGCTGAGCACTATCGTCATAATCGCTTAAGGGGGGACGCGGGGATCAGATCGCGAAAATCACGAGAAAAATCGGTTTTTGGAAACCCCGCATTTCGGTATCTGCAACGCCTAATCTACGCTGTATCAAAATGATTTGGCTGGAAACGCACTAAAAGTGCCCGAAAAAAATTAATTTGTCAGTGCGCAGGGCGAAAAAACAGCTTTAAATCGCGCAAAATCACCGCAGTTCACGGAGCCATATCTCGTATTTCCCGCCACCGAGCGCCGCCATCTTGGTATCGTTCGAAAGCTCAAAGTTTCGCCGTTCCGCTTCTCAATTCGTCGGTCTTCGCCATCTTGTAACAAACGCACAAACACAAAAGAATCGCGGGTCTGCTAGAGGTAGTCACACGGGCCCTCCGATGAAAGCGGGCCTGCGATTGGCTGCCGTGCTGAATGGCGTCTTCCCATTGGTTACTGCTGCGGCAGCGGGCAAGATGGCTACCGCAGTTGTTCGCTTCGCAAACCATGCCGGCGTCTTCACTTGACACGCAGAATTCGGATTTCTGAGGGCGCCCAGTTTAGTTGAGGATCGTCGCTTGTTGGAGAAGAAAGTTTGGACGAAGCACGTCTTCGGAATACGGAAGCGCAAGCCTCCTACGGCGAGAAAAATACGGCGATTAGCGGAGGAGCACCCGACTGAACGTGCCGCGCTACCTTGCACCGTGGATTACGTGCCGCGCTATCTTGCACCGTGTGACTCAAGCAGCGAAACCGACAATCGCCCTGTGCCATCGGTACCGATAACGCAGTCGACGGAAGACGCGCCAACGGAAGCTCCCGCGCCTCGGCGTACGGCCGCGCGAACCAGCCGAGATCGTATCGACGCGGGTCGAAGGTCACCATCGCCGGCGAAGACGATGTATACTTAGTTTGATGCATCGCACGCCGCCTCTGAGCGAGCCCCAACCGTCGACGAGCTACAGTGTAATAACCGGACAAATAGTCGCCCGAACGGCGCACCATTCAGACGCGCCTCGAGCCGCGTTTCGCGTCAGCGGTGACGGCAGAATCGCGAGCATGCAGCGTGCGCGACTCCCTTCGCGCGATGTCCGCAACTGAACGGAAGTTCAATTTGATGTACTAGCCAGGCTATTAAATTTTCAAAGCCCACCAAACGAAGAGGCAGAGGTGCAAGAAGATGCTTGACAGCACTGATGCCAAAAATTACCGCCCTGATGCGTTCTAATAAACCTGCACTGCTTGCAAAACTTTGCAGCTCGTTTTCTCAATAGTGTTTTTTTGGTCGGTCACCTCGCTCGTGGAAAGCATAGCACAACAATGGCTGGACCGATTTTGATCCAGTTTGTTTTGCTGTGATCCATGAACTGTGCTGCACATCAAGACAGTCTTGAAATGTTCATTTATTTTTCCATTATTTAATTACTTCACAATTACTGCATGGCTCTATGCAGTCAAACACAAGTTACATGCATGTCATGTTGAGTAAAAAATTATAAGGGCACTAAAAAAAAAATCGAACACTGTCTTGATATAGATTAGACATCTGGGCAAACATACAAAGTATTCCCAGTTCCGTACCATGTTTCGTTACTGTGCCAGGCTTTCCACGAGCAAGGAACTTGTAAACTTTTGTAAATTCTTATAAAACAAAAACTAATGAAGATATCTTAATGAAATTTTGGATTTGTCCCTATATTGCAATGTACAGCGTGTGTGCCAAATTTCAGCCCTTTCTGCCAAGAAACAAAACAGTTATTTTTCATCCCCTCCTCCCCCCTTAAGCGGAATCCCTTTTTTTTTTCTTAGTGTTTTTTTAAATTTCGGTTGCGCTGTACACTGTGTGCGGGTGGAAGTTTGCGAGGGTGAGCCGGCAATGCACACGGGAGAGAGGAAGGCGGCCGGAAGCGTGCGTACTTCGCTCGCGGGGTACGGGGAGGGAGAAGGCGACGGAGACGATGGGGAGTTGCATTCAGCTCTTGTTGCTGCTGCCGACGGAGCTGCCACACAGCCACCGTATCTTGAAAGCGATCCGCTATGTTGCCGAAATGTGCGCCTGCACACACTTCGGCAACATATTCGGCACCATCTTCAAAGCGATCTGCGATGGGTACAAAGGGCATGCGCCGAGTGCCAGTAGCTTCGTATGCGCTGTTTTTTTTTTTGTTTTTTTTCTACGTTCGCGTTGAAGCGAGAGAATAGACAGCGCGAAGGTCAATTCGCCCGCTGCTTCTGGCGCGCTTTCTCACTCTAGCGTTTTAACGAGTTTCCACGGTCATCGAGCAAGATGTGATCATGTAACCTGTGCGCGCGTGACACTGGGTTTATTTAGTTAGTAAGCGCATATTCACAACTTTATACAGCCGATAAAACTAACATCCTTACTTCGTATAGCTGTCTATTAATTTGCTATCGCAATCGATGCTCCGCCTTTTGGTCCAAGCTGCATCATTTTTCTTAAGCCTCGCTAAGCCCCATAATTTTTTTTTTTCTTGAGGGGGGGGGGGGGTGCTCGAGTTCTTTGGGTTGTTCGATTTTTCGGACTGTTTTTCAGTCCCCGCGAAGTCCGGAAAATCGGTCGGTACTGTACAGGTCACCAACCTATATTTTGGACTCTGCAGGGACCACCTAAAACTGCCAACAATCGGACATCCGAGATATTAGATTTGCCAGCAAATTATTTCGTTATTATTGTTTTCTCGACGTAGTGGCGTTGAATAGACCCAGGTTGCCGGGAAAGCTTGTCAAAGCATTCTTACATGCAACCTAGTCTTTCACTTTCATGCTTCCCTTGCGGCAGTGCGTGGATCAAATTTTGATCTCCTGGTGGTGGACGGACTAGCACGAGGTTGTGTTAGTACATTCCAAATTATGGCATAGGTGCTACGTAAGGTGTCCAAACTTTCGGCCGTCCTTATAGATTCGTTCTAAGCGGTGAGTGGTAGTGCTGCGACGCTATTCAAATATTCGACCATGTCCTAATTATTGGTTGGCGACTGTACTCATCTGGCGACATTGAATTGAATACTAAATCCTCTAACAGTTCGGTTTGGTTCTCAAGAGTTATCATTAATTTGAATGCCATGGCAGCCAGAAGATGGTTATTATAAAGTGGGGCGCCAATCAAGTGGAGACTGTGTGAGCTGCTCAGTCGTCCACGGGGGGCAGCACACTGCAATGTTTGGTAGCCGCACTGCATGCAACTTGCATCAGCCTGCCACTTTTTCCGAATTACTAATTATTCATACCAACACGGCGCTACCGCATGCTGGATGCATTGTATAAACACCAACTGAAAATTCAGCACATGAACAAAGGGTTCGTTTGGGTTCTTTCCACTCAAGATTTTTCTCACTGGTTTTTAAACCGCAAGTTTTGTACGGCTTGTAAAGGGACTAGTTGGTCTTCAGTGCACAAATAAGTTGCGCTATACAGGTTGCTGGGATAAAACAACAAGAGGATGACAGAACGAGCAAGACTTTTTGTTTCGTCTTGTGCCTGTCTTATTTTCTCGGTAACCTGTGTAATGCAGCTTACTCAAGCAAGTTTTGTCCTCATTGGTTGTAAAGAATGTCACATCTGCAGTGGTGTTTATCTGCTGCTTTTTAATCATATGTGCTAGATGTGCAAGCGAGTGGCATCTTCTTGCCAGCATGGGTTTTCATTGCTAGCATTGTTGCAAGTAACGTTTTGTCCGGTCTTCATGTGATACATATTTCTTTCATTCCGTGTATTTGAGCCACATTCAATAGCGGGAGCACACAGACATCTGTGTAGGCATTCCCATTACTGTACATTCAAACATGTCACCTGTGTAGGCTAGTAGACGTTCCAAGGTGCTGATTTAGGATTTATTTGTAACTTTCAAAGATGTCAAGCGTATAAATCTTTTAGACATCACTTATCTCCATTGGCTGAAAAGTCAATTTTACCGCATTGCCTGCACTTTCAGATAATTTAAAGTGGGTGGCATCAGAACAGCTGGAAGTTTTTGAATTTTTCAATAAGTTTATGTGGTCTACGAAAGTGAATGCCACAATTGTACTCTGAAAAACAGCAGACCTCCGTTAATTTGACTCCTATGTGGCCGACAAAATTGATTGAATTGTTTGATGGGTCGAATTATATATGACACATAAAAAAATGAAAAACACACCACTGATTCATTTGCCAGTATTTGCCCGATTCTAACACTCTGAATCAAGTCTGCTGCCACTTTCTAACAAGTGCAGCTATAGTAGGACGTCTACCTGTTGTTTGTCCTCATCTGTTTTTGGGCGCTCTTTTACAATCATCCCACTTACTATGTGTCCAAAGGAGAGAACTAAGAAATTCTATTAAAGCTCCTAAACAAAAAAACAAAAAAAAAAGAAAATCTAACATGCCTGGCATCTTTTTATCAAGAAAAATATGTGTTGCACAATGGCAGCTGGTTCTTAAAATCAGCTTCGCTGAAATGCTATTGCTATTGCTATTTCTATGCTATTGCTATTTTCCCTAGATTGTGTCGTCATGCACCACCAACGCACCATATAGTAACAGTGACCCGTGCAAAAGAAACATCGCCGGCTACAAAACCACTGAGATGCTCCATGTCGCCTCTAACGCGAAATGGGATATATATATTTTTTTCACATCCTTTGCTACAACTGCCTCACTCTAGCGGGCACCTGAACTATTCCAAAACACAAGCACATGTAAATGACACCATCCCAAAAGGGCACTCTGTGTGGCATCCCACAGGCATGAAGGTTGCATTTCTCTGAGCATGTAACGGCCATAAAAAGAAGAGGCTGGTGTATGTAGGGTTTTGCCGTGAAGGATTCTCTGAAAGCTAGGAATACCCAGGTTTCGGAATACGAATTCGTAGTACCAAGCGCGCATGACACAGATACTGAATAACGATTGTTATTCTGAAAAGCTCGATATGCTGAAGTTCGTAGTGCTGAAATACTTGAAACTATAGTTTATTGAAACTATAAAAAGTCAGCAGGGTATTTCTGAATGAAATTCGTTAATGTGGTGTTCGTAGTTATGAGGTTTCACTGTAGTGCAGTGGTGTAAGGTTGCACTGTGACTCCACGTTGCAGCGGAAGCACAGCACAGTTGAAGATGGCTCCGGAGATGCACATGCCAGCCAAGCAAAGGAGAGCGGCAGCGAAGTCGAAGAACAGGTTAGAATGACTGCACAACCATCCGTTGAGTCTGGCACTGTTTTGTCTGTCTTCACACTCTCCAGTCTGCCTCAATGACTGTGGCAGTGCTGCTGGGCACAAGTTCGCAGTTTTGATCCCACCATTAGCTTATGAACCCGAACCTGGAGGTTCAACTTTGGGCCATCAAAAGAGCCGAGGAGGTGGCTGTAAGGCATCACCTGGTAGCAACCCCTCACTAAGCCAAATTAACAAAATAAAGTTGTTTCCTCCTCCTGCCCTAAAAAGCCTCGTATGCTAGTACCGAGCATTGAGTGCACACATTCAAGCCCTCCAGTACAATTTCTTTGTAGCCCTTGTGTTGCTTTAGGACCTTAAATACTGTCGCTTAATCAAGCCACCGTCATGTTCAGCAGGGCTTTTACACCTGGAAGACTGAATGCACTTGATTACAGAAAAAAAATGCTCTTATGGGACTTCAAGCGTTTTTCGAGACTCTTTGTACCAGGGGCGTAGCCACAAATTTTTTTCGGTGGGGGTTCACCGGCCCGTCCGGGGGGAGGGGGGGGGGCAAGCTTCTGCTTTCCTCTACGTCACGTGATGATAATAAATATCGGTAGTTTAAGCAGACTCTATACATGTATATCAAGGACATGGGACTGCCCCCCCCCCCCCCCCCCCTCACGTGTGCGTGTGCTTGTGAAGAAATTAAGTAAAAAGTAAAGTAAGCTCGGTAAGTACGACAGGTACAGTGGGCGTTTGGAGCAACGGTCTCTCATCGCGCCACTGAATGGACCAGTCTTCGAAAACGCATCATTGAGACGACCCGTGCGATCGGAGAAGACATCATTAATTGTTCATTTCCGTTAACCGTAGATGGCGTCGTCCTCGTCGGGGCGAAGTGCGTTTCACAAGTCAAGGACGGCTATACGCGTGAAAATGCACGTGTGACCAGGCTATACCTACTCCCATAGCAATAGCTTGTTCGCTGCGTCTTTGCGCTAGAAAACTTAAATACGCGCAAAAACGCGTAAGGCTTCTTCTTCTTTTTTTTTTAGAAGCTTTCGTCGCCCTGCTCACTCATACGAGAGGGTTGCATTTCCTGCGGCAAGTGCATGGGCCGCTGTATATTCCGCTGTGTGCGAGCGTGCAGCCGTCATTTGCCTTTACGTCAACAGATTCAGAATTGTACAGAATATTTCACCGCACAGCATAGATATGGCATGTGTACGCATCTTAAGTAGTGCGTGCAACTCATTTCTGCTTCACTTACGCCGGTGCAAACAGGAAGCGGCCTTGTACCTCACAGAATCTCGACTGATTGGTGTACTAGTGATGCAGGAATGAACTCCGGTCTTGTTCAGTGCATAGTGCACATAATCAATTTCTTAGGACGTGTGAACTCCGACGAGAACTGTCAGCGCCTGCAACAAGAGTTTACTTATGCTGTATTGCGCACAGCAGTAATTCATGCTTGTCGGCTGTCTGTTTCGTGCATTCTGTTGCGAGTCGGTGGAATTTCACTGCTGTCATCAACCCCTTTGTGTGTACATTGCTGGTTTGGGATTCAACAACAAAACAGCAACTACCAGCCTTCCGTAATTGCTGGTTTGGGATTCAACAACACAACAGTAATTACCAGCCTTCCGTAGGGGCGCAATCGCAAACAAGAGATGTTTCTTGTGCAGTCTCGAAGCTGTCGGAAGCGGCAAAATCTTGCAAAAATCCACCCGCCTAGGTGGCAAAACAGGCAGAAAAACAGGCTGCGAGCCCAATCAGTCTCGGGCTGATTTTTTCGCCATGGCGAAGCAGAAACGCGGCGGAAAGTCGTTCTGCAAGTGTGAACGTAGCCTAAGATCCTGCGCGAGCGCGGCCTAATCGGCACCTGAAGGGAAGCGGTGGAACTGTATACCGGAGATTTCGACCACCTGGGGTCTTGCACCTAAATCTAAGTAAATGGGCCTCGAGCGTTTTCGCCATTATCTAAAATGAAGCTGCCGCATTTGTTGCTTCATTTGTTGCGCATTTGTTGCTTCAGAATGCAGCCGCCACATTCTCGCCCAAAACTTCACAGAGTGTTAAAGCCTTGACAAACACCGTGGCAGTTTTTTCCATATGCAGACATGATTCGCTTAAATTACCAACCCAAACGGAAGCGCCCAGGAATGAAATTGTGATAGTAGCACCGGTTTCATGAATTATGTCAGCGCGAAGCGACGAGAACAGAAGGGTGGGTAAGTGGGGGGGAGGGGTTGCGGAAAATTTTCGGGGGGGGGGGGGGTTGAACCCCCCCCCCCTGGCTACGCCCCTGCTTTGTACATAGATGCAGTCTTAGGATTCTTTGAGAAACTGGTGAGGATGTAGCTCATATCAGGAAACAACATTTTTAGATGGTATGGATAGTGAAAAAGTTTAGCATTGGGTAGCTCTCACTAAACACTGTTGTTATTTGCATAAAGGGGCTGCGTTCACTCGTTTTTATGCCATGTCCTATAGTATTTCTGTCTCTATGTGCACATAACATTTTCTGTTTTGTTTTTAAATGAAACTTTATTTTTTTTCCTTAACAACCCACCCACCGCTGCCCAGGGGGGTGCAAAATGAAACATACAGATGGTACCGAAATATCAAAACTACAACAAATATCTGCCTTCAAGCACATAATTGTTTTACTAAAGCAAAGATTTAGTTCTCTAATGTTTGCTGACAGGCTACTTGATCTTGAATTCTTTGTGGCACTGTATACAGCAGCTACAAATGTATAAAGCACAAGAAGGGACCTGACAGAACAGCGTGGAACTTGCCTCGTGTCCTTAGGAAGTGACACTCCAACCAGCGTGTGTACACAGTTTCCTGAGCGCTGACCTTGTTTGGGACACACTGAGTGTTAGAAGCATCTCTGCTGCCACAGAAATTTTGTGGTCTGGTCGATGGTTTTTGCGAACAGGTGCCACAGTTGCAGGCTGGTGTTTATTACGAGTATTACTAGTACTTGACATACCTCAAGCAGTGTTGAGAGATGTGACAATGTGTTCCATCTTTCTTTTTCCTTAGACCCCCTCCAAGGCGGAGAAGAAGAAAAAGAAGAAGAAGAAGAAGCACAAGAGCAGTGACGAGTCCGAGTGATTCCAGTACAGAGGTGCCAAATAAATTCCAGTGGAGGAAAACCGTGCGCTGCTCTTTACTAATTCCCCCCCACCTCGTGGATGTTAGGAGAACGTTTTTGACTCTTTCATTTGTTTGCGCTTTCAGTGCTTTGAGTTGCCAATCAATTTGGCCTCACGCGGATACAGTTGGCATCAGTTAGGTAATGCGACTTCGGCAGCACCGACAGGTTTGGTCCAGTTACCTGGTGGGTCCATTTGAAAGAATGGAGAGGAAAAATGTCCAAACACATCAATGTTTTGTTTGACAGCATTTACCGGATCCTAATGCTTCCCGGAATCTAGCGCGCACCCTGTTCTTGTGGATTTTAGTATAGGAAACAATGTGTGCTCAAATCTAACATTCAGAAAACTTTATAATGAAAAAAATGTAGCATGCCCTTGATTGTTGCAATATGACAAAGGTTCAACCTGCAGAGTTTATCTTACATAATTTACTTATGATATGCCGATTGTCATCACTCTGAGGCTATAACTCTGGGCCACAACATGTCCTGCGATCAGTTCATTGTGTGTGGTGTTCTGCATTTATTGAACGACTCTGCAACCATCGCCAACTGGATAGGGGCCATGCCTAGACTGTCCAAAGTAGAACTGACTTTGAGCCACACAAGACTCTAGCTAGCTGAAAACACTTGACAAAGGTCTGTTGTGGCTAGCTTAGCACAGAAAATGAGTCTTTCAAGCTGGCTTTAATAATGGAAGTGGTGCATTATCCTCCCCAATGTGCAAAAGAATGAGGCACACAAATTTTCCCTGTTGTCATGTTGTGATTATAATGGAAATTGATCCGTCGTGACTTCTACATGCCACGAGGCCTCAATAGACGACAACAAATAGGCCTACACCACATCAGACTAAACATCGCCTACACGAACTACTTCAAGAGCAAGATTAAATTGACTGACTTGCCAGTGTGCTTTCAATGTTAACGCCCCTGAAGACCTGCAACATGTTCTGTGTGACTGCTGCCGCTACACGTCAGAGAGAGAGTCTTTGAAAGCGGCGTTAGACCTTAAACAGGACTCAAGCTTGGAAATGCGGCATATTCTCGGCCCATGACAAAGCACCACCTGCGCGTTACATGCCACAAAAGCGCTGCTGACGTTCTTGCGGGCCACGAGCCTTAACAAAACTTTGTAAACTGTGTAATATGTGTGTGTGTGCTGTTAAGTTTTTTTATTCATCACCACTGTATACCGTATTTACTTGAATCTAACCCGCACTTTTTTCTGATTAAACAAGTCCAAAAATTGCATGCATGTTAGAATCTAGTGCGACCCTAAATCTGCATTACCATATAGCCATCGCCGTTTCAAAATCGCTGCCTCGTACGCACTTCGAGCCTAGCTGCCGTTACTTCCTCCATGTGCTGCAGTACATGTGCTTAGGCATTAGTCTATCGTCTCTCTTCCCATTTTCTGTGTTTGCTCTATCAGCATGAAGTGCCGAGTTCATCATGATGCCGCATTTAAAAGGAAAGCGATCATGTGTGCCGAGACGGACGGAAATCGGGCCACATCACGGGCGTTCAGAGAACCCGAAAATTGCTTGCGGGACTGGTGCAAAGCAGAAGGAGAGGATTTTCGCGCACCGCCGCCGGGCACCCACTGGTTCAAAAGGGTACAAGCGTACCCCGGCCTGGCGTTCGGCTTCGTTCAGGGGTGATACGCTTGGGAAAGGAGCCTGCGCCGTGAATTCCCGTCGAAACCAACGTGAGCACGGAAGCACGGATCGCCTTGGCCCTATCTTCTAAGCCATCTGTGACGGGGAGAGTCCGTCGTGCGCTGTGTTTTCGCCGCTTATAGTTCGTGTTGAAGCGAGAGGCGTGCTAGCACGAAGGTCAATTCGCTCACCGCACTTCGTCTCTCCAGCGTTTTGATACCGAGTTTCCACGGTCAACGAGCGAGATGGGTTCATGTTTGCTTGTGTGCGCATGACACTCTGCTTGTTAATTTAGTAAGCGAATGTTTGCAAGTTTATACGGCCAATAAAGCTTATCCTTACTTCGTATAGCTGTCTACTAATTTGCTATCACGATCGATGCTTCGTCTTTCGGCGAAACTGGCTTTTTTTATTCATCGCAACTTAAGTGCATCGGGAGTAAATCTTTGTTTTTCTAAATGAGAGAAAGTTTTATTTCTGTATGAAAGTAGGAGGTGTGCAGTACTGTAAAGGATTTTTTTTCATTCGGTCACTAAAAACGGGTGCGTGTTACAATTGAGGGCGCGTTAAAATTGAGTAAATACAGTATATCATAATCATCACCCAGCACTTCGAGTAGCATGTCAGGCGAATAGCCAGGCTAACACTCATTAAAGTATATTCCTCTCTCTGTTGCTAACACCCTGATTAGAGTTTTGTACCTGTAACGTGCACATTCCCCATTATTTAGGAGAAGTGCATGTTAGAATCGGCTAAATACTGAAACATCATTACAGGGCAGGCCACAAATATATACGTGGTTGCCATGGTTCTGCTGGCCAGGCAACTTCCAAGTTATCCAGCCAATGAGCAATTTCGGTATCAAAGTAATGAAAGTCTTAACCCATATTTAATGTTTGGGTGCCGGCTGGGGCCTTCGGTCCTTATCAAACTTATTGGAGTCAACAAAGTCTAAGATGTCACCTAGGTTCCTGGTTGGTGGTAGAGCAACTGCCTTGGAAAGTATTAGTCTTGTGCATAATCCCTGGACTAAGGCAATGTTTCTTGAGTGCAGTGTTCGCTTTTCGATGACATGAAAATGGATTTCTTTGTGTAGTATTTAGCTAAAGTCAAGTGAATGACAATTGTTCCTCAAGGAAAGCTCTCTCCACCTCACAATATCTGTAGAACCTAAATAACCGCCACAATTGAATTTAACAATTTGGCCATTTATACACATCACTTAAGTATATATATGCTCATATTTCATGCTTAGAAATAGGCAGAACCACTGCCACAGGCTCTCTTAGGGTATGTTTTGTCATTACTTTGGTCTTTCTTCAAAAGTATGCTTCGGCCTCATTGCTATGACATTCTAGCAACTGTACCGCTGTATGACAAAGATGGACAGGAATGATACAGCGCAAGCATGTGTGCTGTGCGACCTTTGAAGTTATCTATAAGAGGTCAGATATGTCCAGCTGCGATATCCCTAGAACGTTATAGCAACATGATCTGGATGGGACTTGGATCATCCATGGTATGTATTTGTAATGTTGTTTTGATATATCTAGATATTGTGGGAAAACGCCTCGGTCCCACGGTCCACGGCAGCAGCTCCAGTCTCGGCCGGCCGCGCCCTAGGGTGCCCAGCCGCAGCTCGCGCGCATCTCGCACCACTGCTCGCGCGTCCGTCATCTTGCTCGTCCACAGTTGGCTCTTATGCCACTATTCATGTCAGCATGTTAGATTATGCCCCTCCCTCTGCGAGGGTGTGACGGCACTGGCTAGCAACAGTTCGAACCCGGCGGCACGGATGACGAGAGATGCAGAGTCGCCATGGGCGACGACGCTACGTGCTTGCCGAGCACGGCCACGATCACAACGAAATTACACACACACACCGCTGCTACGCGTTGCAAAATCACTCGCTCACTCTGCCATGTCGTCACAGCGTGCGCAACGCAAGGCACAAAACGAGAAGCGACGAGTCGGCGGCGGGTGGTATAGTTGGTCGTCGGCACAACGGGTGCAAGCATTCGCTAGCGCCATTCCTTCCTCCATGACCAGCGATTTTCCGCTGGTCATGGAGCAACGCTGCAAAGGCGGCGATGGCACTGGCCCACGGTGGCTTGCAGCGATGGCGTGACACTCCTTCCAGCGGGTGAACCTTGGAGACATAATGCACCGAACGCGGATCGGTGGTGCCGTCAAGGCCGAGTCACCGAGGTCTTCCAGGAACCCACCGGCTCTAAACTTGACTGGCTTCCATGACGGACTCCTCGCGAAGATTGAACAGACCAGGTGGTGCAGCACTAAAGGCCCTAAACCACATTGAGGTCTTGCAGGAACCGAAAGGCCCTAAACCGTCCCTTGGTGCACACCTGGTCTAGTTTTCTTCTCTGACCTCGTTCTGACGAGTGCACACAGCAGGTCGCCGGAAGGAGCTGCCGCCCGCTCAATGCCTTGCCACCAAAGACCTCACCGCACCGCAGCAGAAAACCAGAGAACCACGCACCGAGGGACGGAGCCGCTTTTGAGGCGGTGTTGGCGCGATCGCGCGCATGATGTCACCTGCGCTGGTGATGCCTCTCTCGAACGGCGGCGCCGGGAGCTGCAGCAGTGCGTAGAAGACCACGCCACCACCAGGACCCATGCCAGGCTCGATGACGGCGACGGAGGAGGAACCGGCGGAATCGCACGTCATTGAACACCAGAGGTGCAGCTCGCACCGCGGAAATGGTCACGCACCATGGCTGGGTTGGAGTCGCTGCTAGCCGTGAAACGGGTACCTCCAGCCTTCCCCACGACCATGGTCCGTCCTGGCACGCAGCCGGAGCCCCATGTTACGGGCACCAATGTGGGAAAACGCCTCGGTCCCACAGTCCACAGCAGCAGCTCCAGTCTGGGCCGGCCGTGCCCAAGGGCGCCCAGCTGCGCACCACTGCGTCTCTCGCACCACTGTTGTTGGTGACCTGAGTGGTTGTGGCGCATACACACAGTGTGGGATTGGCCATGAATCGGGTGGTTATATTCGGTGTATAAAAAGAAGGGAATTAACGATTAGAACACTGGAGTTTAAAAAGGAAGATTTTGTGAGGAGAAAAAAAACTAATTAATAATAGGTTAAAAAATTTATAATAGGTTAAAGAAAAGAAATAAATGAATAAATGTAAACTATGGTGGGAAGGGTGTCAATTAATTTAGCATGGTAATCGATTTGATTCAATGAGATAATTTTCGATTGCCAAGCAAGCATTTCTGTGGCTGAACCCAATAATAAAGGCTCGAAAAGATAGGATTACAGGCTCCGATAAATCTAGGCCAATATTGCGAAGCGGGATTTCCAGTAGTCTTTTCCTTATTGCAGAAAAACTCCTACAAGATAAGAAATGGTCTATTGTCTCCGCTTCGCCACAGAATGAGCATAATGGTGAGGGGACCAGACCAGACCTGTGTAAGTAAAAGTTTATCGTAGGAATACGGCAGCGCAGCCTCGTGATGGCCACTTCAATTTTCCTGGTTTGGCAAAAATCTCTGTGCCAAGGGTATAGAAGATGTCTATAATCCAAATAATTAGTTGGAGCAGAGCCTGACACTGCCTGCATAATGACACTCCTGCGTAATCTAGCAGCAGTGACATGAGCAGTCAAAGGACAATACGGAAAAATTGGTCCTGTTATCGATGCCTTGGCTAGTGAATCTGCCATTTCATTTATAATAAGTCCTTTATGGCAAGGCACCCAAATTAAATGCAAATTTCTCAAATAACCAGGTACCAATGAATGAAACGTCCTCAATATGCGAGAGTCACAAGAAGCAGTGAGGGATGAGCACAATGATAATGAATTCGTGACTATCACGGCAGGCGTAATTGATGGGTCTAATTTGCGTAGAGCCAGCACCACCGCCATGAATTCGGCTAAAAAGATTGGTACAAAATCTGGCAGCCGAAGAAAAAATGTCCAATCAAGAATAGGGGAAAATATAACAAACCCCTGATTTTTCCTCGCATTGTGAAGCATCTGTCGCAATAGCGATGTTTGTTTGTAGGCGCTGCAGATGATCTTGTAATAGACCATCTAGAATGTGGAAGTAATTTTGAATTATTAGGAAAGATGTCATTGAATTGCATATCGGTGGTAACAGATCTGTCGGGAATCGCAAGTACATCACAGATGAGCACGTTCAAGGGGTGAAGTAAATGTAGCGTGAATGTAATTTGCGGAGCATGTGAATGCTGCCAGTTTACATGAAAAAAATCAATCAGGTTGGGAATGAATATTGTTTGAGAACGTCGCACCCGTGATTCATAAATTCTCAAGAATGTCTGTACTCTCAAAAGACAGAACCTGCATGAAAGAGGAGGTTCATGGGATTCAAGGTAAAGAACAGAATTTGCAACAAATTTAGGAAGCCCTAGGCACAAACGTAATGCTTCTCTTTCTAAGAAGATCAAAGGGCGGGAAGTGTAAGCTGGAGCTCCAGAGAAGAGTGCACAACCAAATTCTAATACAGGGTGACCGTACGTATGATATATCATTAGACGTGTATCTATTCTCAATCCTATTCGACGATTGCTCAGCCTATGCAAAATGCCAATTGTACGGGTACCTTTTCCAGTCACATGATCTATGTGTGGCCGCCAGTTGAGAGAGGCATTGTAAATTATTCCATGGTACTTAACAGACTCTATCTGTGGTATGTCTTGTAGGTGGTAAGAGAGTGAGATATGCACTGGGTCATGTATCGGAAAGACGAGAATGGCACATTTGCTGGCATTGAGTAAAAACTGGTTAACATCTAACCAGCTCTCCAGGGCACAAAGGTAAGTTTGCAGTCATTGATATAACGTGTGAATGTCGTTTGCAGATGCAAAAAATGCAATATCATCTGCATAAACATAAGTTGTGGCTTCTTCATGATGAGGAATTGTGCTCATGAGAATATTAAACAGCACTGGGGAAAGGACTGAACCTTGCAGTACTCTTCTCGTTTGTTTGCACCTAGAAGACAAAAGCTGCTTTTGTAGCAGCAGAATTCTCTTTCACTTAAAAATGAATGAATCCACGCTACTATATACCCAGGAACACCACAAGATGTTAGCCGATTTAGTGTTCCACGGTATCATATTGCCACCTGGTGTTTTGAGCCAGCCAACAATCATCATTGGGTGCCCAGCAAGAACGGAGAAGACGACGAAGTCGAAGATCCCGCGCCAGCTGGAGAACCGTCCCCTTCGTGTCTGGCATTCTTCGTGTCTGGCTGCTGGTACTGTTGCTTGCGCTTGCCTTAGCGCGTGACAAACTGGTGGAGGTGCTGGGTAATCTAATCTATGCACCAAACCCCTCCGAGCAGCAGGAGCTCCAGTCCCGTACCGGTGGTTACGCCTGTACACCGCACCAGCAGAAGGATCCGTGGACAAGCCCCTGAGTTTGGACTCCTCCCAGAGACAATGGCAGCTCCGACCACCCCAACCGGTATGGAAGGCACTACGCCGATTCATTGTATGCTACTCAATCCGCGAACACCGAATCCCTTCCACGGTGCCATGCATGAGGATGTTGAAGATTGGCTGGTGCACTATGAACGTGTTGCCGCGTTCAACAAGTGGGACGATGCAGACAAACTGAAAAACGGATATTTCAGCCTTAACGATGGCGCACGTGTTTGGTATGAGAACCGTGCAAATACCCTAACTTCATGGGAAGAATTCAAACGCCGTCTTTTTGAGACGTATGCGAGCCCTGATCGCCGAGAACGAGCTGAGCGTGATCTCCAGTCCCGTATTCAAATGCCGAACGAAGGTGTCGCAATGTATGTCGAGGACATGACGCGTCTCTTTCGACGAGCCGACCCCAGCATGTCAGAAGAAAAGAAGGTGCGGTACCTGATGTGCAGAGTGAAAGAGCAGCTGTTCGGTGGTCTCGTACTCAGTCCTCCCAAGACTGTGTCAGAATTTCTTTCCGAGGCCGTCACCATGGAATGAGTGAGTGAATAAACTTTATTGTAAAATAAATTATTCAGCTGGCCTCATGCGAGGCATATCTATGGTCGGGGCCCCTATTTCAGGGCTCCGCTGGCTTCCGCAAGCCTGTTAGCTCTTCTGACCAGGAGGATCTGGTCCTCTAGGTCTGAGCTGGCCAGCAGTGCCTCCCACTGATCTCTATTTGGATTTGGTATGTGTGGTTCGATGTTGTGTGATGTACACTCCCATGTTATGTGGTACAGGGTTGGTGTTGACCCGCACCATGGGCACATGTCTCTAAAGGCTGAGGGGTGTATCTTGTATAGTTTATGTAAGCTGACGAAGGTGCCTGTCTGTAGCCTACGCAGATCGGTGGCCTCTTCAGTCTTTAGTTTTCTGTGGGGCGGTGGGTAGAGCATACGATTCCCTCTATATTAGTTTAATATAGTCGAGTAATCGGGATCGATGGGCGTTAGCTCCTGTACAGCGGATGTGTTGAGGGCCCGGTAGTTAGCGTATCCTCGGGCTGCTCTATCCGCATGTAGATTCCCTGTGATCCCTTCGTGTCCCGGTACCCATGTAATCGTTTGGATAAATTCTTTTTGGCATTCTTCTTTGAGTTTGGTGAGAATTCGGTGTGCGTTCGTACCAACCCTTCCTCTTTGGAAATTCCTGCATGCTGTTTGCGAATCTGTTAGGATTGCCAGCGATTTCATTGATTTCCTTCCCTCTTGGATAGCGAGTGCGATGGCGACTTCCTCCGCTTCCGTGATGGAGCTGGGGGATATCGACCCGCTGGAGGTTATTGTTCCTCTGCAGTCAGTCACCACTGCTACTGCTTTCTTAGCGTTGCCTGTGTAGAGTGCGGAACAGACTCTTCGGCAGCGGGCACCATCATACGAACGCCAAGTGAACGCTGCCTCACCTACGGACTTCTTCGGAGCTCTCAGGGGCCACGTCGATTTCTTCCGAGAGCTCATCCGTTCCGTAATCCGCGAAGAACTCCAGAAACTGTCGGTACCTTCACAGCCGACGCTCAGCTCTTTGTCCAGCGTTGTCCATGACGAAGTCCATGCATGCGCTAAGAGAACCACCCTTCAACACGGAAGCTCAACCGGTAAGAACTAACAGCTCCCGTATGTCATATTTGCAAGCTTTGCGGCAACCTGCACCACCTTCCCCCCGTTTCGCACCGCGTCCCCGGCCATACTACAGCCCGACCAAGCGGGCTCGTATTACCACGACAACCGACAGGAGGCTCCAAGAAAATCGGACGTGTGGCGGGCACCTGATCGCCGTCGCCTTTGCTTTCACTGTGGCGAAGCTGGGCATGTCTACCGACAGTGCTCATATAGAGAGCTCAGACTACGCGGATTCCCAGCAAACTCGCCGCGACCTAGGTTCGGCCAGCGTCCTCCTGCAATTGAAGAATACGTTGCCGAGCAGCGCGGATCCTCATCAGCTCGACACCAGTCACGCTCCCCTTCGCCGCGGCGGTTTTCTCCGACTCGCCGTACATATTCGAGCGTGGTGCAGGGTCGGTCGCCCAGCCCGCGCCGGGAAAACTAACCACAGCGGCCTTCGGGGGCGAGGCCGCTCATTCTGGACATGCTCAAGGACCCCTGCTGACGCGTACGCGGATCGACGATACATCGACGACGACAGTACCTGCTGATTACGGAAGAAAAATTTCCTTGGACATTCCTGTATTGCTCGACGGTCGTGAATTGACTGCTTTAGTGGACACTGGAGCGGATTATTCAATAATCAGCGAAAAACTGGCCACCCTTCTAAAGAAAGTGACGACGCCTTGGAATCGAACGCCAGTTCGTACAGTTGGCGGGCACATTGTCACACCACTCGGCATGTGCACGGCACGAATAGAGATTCGCGGCTCTACGTTTGTTGCCAGCTTGAGCATTCTACCTCAGTGTTCTCGAGACCTAATCATCGGCATGGACTTTCTCAGGGAGCACGGAGCTATCATCGACATTCGCCAACGCCTCGTCACTTTCTCGACAAAGAGCGCCGCAGCGACGACCAACACCATCCACTCTCGAGCACCTCTTCGTGTTACCGACGACGCTGTCACGTTACCACCGCGTGCAAGTGTCATGGTTCAAGTGGCATGTGACAGGCTCTTACACGGTGAAGCGGTCGCAGAAAGCAATCACTCGCTCCTGCTTTCTCAAGGTGCTTGCGTAGCAAGAAGCCTTATTGATCTTCATGATGGCCACTCTGACGTTCTTGTCACGAACTTCAGCTACGAACACCGCCACCTTTTCCCCGGTACTGTCATCGCCTACGCCGACCCAATCGCCAATGTCACTGAATGTTTTGTTTCCGAGGCAATTGATACTGCTGAAGCACCTTTACGCAACGTCGACATTAGTCCAACGCTTCCTGAAGACAACAAACAACCCTTGCGCGAGCTGTTACTCGAGTTTCACTCTTGCTTTGCACGGTCGTCGAAGATACGTCAAACGGCGATTACGAAACACCGTATCATCACCTATGACGACGCGCACCCCATACGGCAACAGCCTTATCGTGTTTCCCCAACCGAACGACATGCCATTCAAATGCAGGTGAAGGAAATGCTTCAAGACGGCGTCATACAGCCTTCATGCAGCCCCTGGTCATCGCCAGTCGTGCTTGTTAAAAAGAAAGATGGCACGCTTCGGTTTTGTGTTGACTACCGGAAGCTAAACAACGTCACAAAGAAAGACGTGTACACGTTGCCTCGTGTCGACGATTCTCTGGACAGGCTAAGGCGCGAAGTATTTCTCCTCTATCGATCTGAAAAGTGGCTACTGGCAAATTGAAGTAGATGAGCGGGACCGCGAGAAAACTGCCTTTGTTACTCCGGACGGCCTTTACGAATTTCGAGTACTCCCTTTCGGCCTCTGTTCCACTCCAGCCACATTCCAGCGAATGATGGATACCGTTCTCGCTGACCTCAAATGGAAAAGCTGCCTCGTCTATCTCGATGATGTCGTTGTCTTTTCGGAATCTTTTTACGAGCACCTTCGACGCCTTCGGAATGTACTCGAAGCCATTCGATCGGCTGACCTTAACCTCAAGCCAGAGAAATGCCATTTTGGTTACGAGGAACTGAAGTTTCTCGGACACGTCGTGAGCGCGGCAGGTGTTCGGCCCGATCCCGAGAAGACTGCTGCCGTAGCTGCTTTTCCAGTTCCAACAGACAAGAAAAGTGTCAGACGATTTTTGGGCTTGTGCGCATATTATCGACGCTTCATTGAAAATTTTTCAAAGATTGCAGAGCCGCTATTTCGCCATACACGTGACGACGTGCCATTCCTCTGGACTGATGAACAACAGACCGCCTTTGCCGAGCTACAATGTCGATTGTCTTCTCCTCCCGTGCTTGGTCATTTCGATGAGGACGCCTGACACAGAAGTACGCACTGACGCCAGCAATATCGGTCTCGGAGCTATCCTGGTGCAAAGGCAAGACGGGACTGAACGAGTTATAGCCTACGCGAGCCGCACTCTGTCACGCGCCGAGTCCAATTATTCCACCACAGAGAAATCAAGCGATATCAAGCACCTTTAGCGATATCAAGCGTCACTAAGGCAGCATATTGCTTATGACGTCGAGCAAGTTGTATCCGGCTTTCTAAGTCGACATGGGCATGCCAGATGGAGCAGCCAGCCCTGAAACCAATCTGACATGGACTAAGAATTGAATTATCGTTTACAAATTTCATGATGTGAAGGTGAATAAGCCTCTCAATTAATTTAACTAAATTTTACGTAAGCGCAATAGGGCTGATGTTCTCCAATGTATGCCTTCCCCCTTGTTTCTTAAGTATCATTATTACTTTGGCAAGCTTCCACTGCAAAGGAATCCAAGCATTTTTAATCGAATAATTTACCACGTCTAAAAGAATGTTCGGCGATTCCTTTAACAATATCTTTAGCATCGCATTTGTGATTCCGTCAAGGCCAGGTGCTGTATTTGGCAAGCATGCTGCAGTCTGATTGAGCTCAGATAATGAAATTGAGGTGAAGCCATCCGAAGAGTCTAAAGCATAATGAATAGCTGGAAGCCAGGCTGCAAATCGATTTTCTAAATCTTTGGCAATCGCTTCTAGAGAGGAGCTCATTTCTTGCGGGGTCGAAACGATGGAGTCTAATGTTAACAGTGTTGGTAGCACCTTTCTAGCGCGAAGAAATGCCAACAGAGCTCGCTTGTTTTTTGATTTTGATAGATAATCGTAATGCCTAATATTACATTCATCTTTGACTCGGTTAACAGTACGCTTAAATACACCAGCGTGAAACCGATAATTTTTCTAATTTGTCGGGCATTGATTATGGAGAAGTGTTTTCCAGGCGGCTTTTCTTTTTCTATAATCACGCGTACACTCATCATTCCACCAATGACAAGCGGTGTGTTAAGCCGAAGGGATGACAAATTCAGCTTGCTTTCGGGAACCCTCAAGAACCGAACAAATCGTTGAAGCGATTTCCTTGTCATTGGCATTGGCAAGTTTCGAAACGGATGCAAGTAAGACAGTCTTAAATTTATTGTGGTTTACAAATGTGCACGCCTGGCATTCTAAAGATGTTATTGGACACATGATTTCAAATGACACAGGAAGACGATCACTGTTGGTTGCTGAGTCAACCGTTAACCACGAAGAAACATTGAGGCCAGCACTACAAAAAGTTAAGTCTAACACTGACCGAAAGTGGCCTCTAACAAATGTCACATGTCCTGTGTTCTGACATGAAAGGTTACTATCAATAGCCCATTCCCCTAGTCGCTTGCCACACAAATCCGTTTTTAGACCCCACGACACGTGATGCAAATTAAAATCTCCTGCGAACAAAATTTCTTTTCTACAAGCAGCTACAGCCCTATCTAGTTGACGTGTACTTTGCACACCGGTGGGGAAATAGGTATTAATAATTGAAAATGGTCGATAACCTGGGAGATATGTCTATCGCCAAAATTTCGCAGTCGGAGTCCACGAATTTAAAAGAAAGGTTTGCCTTATGACAAATTTTATTTGAAACAAGTATCAATAGTCCTCCGCCTTGCAGGTTACGATCTAATCGGAACGAACGAAAACCTTTCAAATGAAAATTTTTCTGTTGTGACAGCCAAGTTTCCTGAAAAAGTATAACATCTGGATTAAGCTGATGAGATAGGTAAAACAAATCTGTTAAAGCTAAGAAGATAGAGCGACAGTTCCACTGAAATACTTTCAACTGTGCAATGGTGTTGATCACACAGCAGCAGCAACTACCGTTTTAATAAAGCTTTAATTTCTTTAATTATAGGCGATGGTTGACTCTTTTTTGGTTTTAGTTTCATAATCTTAGAAATTGGAGGTCCCATGCGTTTGGGAGCTCGAGCGTCAAGTTCCATATCTGTGACAGTAAGGGAGTCTGAGGAAGAGGACTCACCCTCGCCTGGTTGAATTTGCGGAGTAGTGTCCGTTGACTGATCTATAAATGTAGAAGGTGCTTCTATGTCATTGCTAGGCATTCGAGGTGTGGCGTTAAGTAATGAGGACTGTAGCGGTGCCTTAGTGGCTTGCATCATTTGAATCATCCGACTGGAAATGATTTGGGCTAAGCATTATGATAGGCTGGATACCAATTTATTCATAGCTTTAGTCATTGCCTTTTTGCACAGCAGCGTCAATTGCTTCCGAGAGATTAATATTCATACTTGGAGTATTACGGGCTGTAACACCAGAGTATCTGAAGGCCCTGTCTTTAACAACTGCAATTGCATCTCTTCGGGAGCAGCGACGGCGGTCGATTATTTCAAGAAATTTAAGTTCTTGGGCGCGAGCTGAGCAATTGGAATGGTCTGCTGGGTGTGTTCCGCTGCAGAGGCAGCAGTTTTCAGATTGTGCAGAGCATTCACTTGAGGGATGACCATCTCCACAGGTGCGGCAGCGTAAGCTTGACTTGCAACCTTCTGCGCTGTGCCCGAATCTCCAACAATTCGGACATTGGATTGAACGTGATGCGAGTGGTTGTACACGGAACACAAGAGGCCACACTTTGATTTTGAACGGACATGATGTGCCCCTAAACGTGGCTATTACTGACTCAGTCGGAATCCTTGCATTATTTACAAGGCGATTGCAACGATAAATAGCAATGACACCTGCTGCGGAGAGCTTGTCCAGGGTTTCAGTTGGACTTAAGTGGGAGTCTACGCCCCATATGAGACCCTTGGTGCAGGTAAGGTGAGGCGGGATAAAAGCTCTCACCGGGATGGAAGCGAATGAAGTGCATTTCAGTAGATTTTCAACACAGGTCTGGTCCGGGAACCGACACAATATACCTCCGCGTCCGAACGCTCGCACATCAGTGATGGTCTCGAAGTGGTTGACACGGTCTTAAGTTCCTTCTGGACAGCTTGTGGGTTCGTCAGCCTGATGCGTGGTCATCACCCGGCAGTGAGGCATGACTAGGAGTCCACTTGCTCTGGACTCCTGGCCATGCCTCACTGCCGGGTAATGACCGCACACACGCGGTCGCTCGAGAAATTACCCTCGGAGCTGCCCGGCATGACAAGGATTGGAGTCCAGATCAGGCGCGCTCCCCACTCACATACAGATACGTATTAAAGTATTATACACGAGCTAGACACACCATGGGTCCGCCAGCGCTGTCGTTCTCGCGAGAGGAAAAGGTGGCACTCCGCCAACTCCAAACACATTTCCCAATCTCCTCTCCCTACATAAATTTTACCTTTACCGCTACGCAGACTCTTGCACAGGCTGTAGAAGCTCCCCCACGGCGTTCCATGTCACGGTGGAGTGCACCGCAAAATTATTCCCTCCCCTGCCAGTCATCCTGCACCCCTTCCGCACCAAAGAGCTGTGGGAGGCTGCGCTCCGCGACGGGCCTCCCGAGGTCCGCCGGGCCCTAGTTCAACAGGCCCGTGCTGTCGCCGAGATCGTTCTCGGGACCCCGGAATAGGGGTCCCACCCACACTCTTACTACCTTTTCTTTTAGATGTGAAGCAGCTTATGGCAGGGGCTTTGTCCGTCCCTCCATCCATCCGCCGTGCGGCTTCCACACCCACACTGCGCATGAGCGTCCTCCCCCTCCTCTCCTTGTCTCATTTCCTCTCGGCATTCCTCCTCTCCTCTCCGGATTGCACAACGAATGGCAACACCTGCGGCTCCGCGGCGCGACGGTAGGCGCAGCATACTCCGCTGGGGGGCGCCACTGTAACCCTTTTTTGCGGAGCAGTTTAATTTAGAGAAACGAGATGGCGCTCACGGCGGCGCGCCATACCTCTCCTCAGCTACCGCGCACGAATACGAAACCATTACCGCAGCTACCTTGCTTCTGTGCGATCAGCTGTCGGAAATGCAACTGAGTTTTCACTAACACACTGTGCTCCAATCATGCTAAATTGAATCATGTGGAGTGAAGACGTGTGCAATAGTTGGCTGCAAAAATAGTGACTGGCATGTTAAGGAATAAAATAAACCTGCGTGGCCAAGTTCGCGGACCGCTGCTGCAACTGTCCGAACGTGTTACCGGCACTTCGTGATGTACGTACGGCTTTCCTCGAGGATACAGCAATTTGCTCATCCGCCAGCTTTGTATCGCTAACCCTCAAAGAAAGGGCTTCATCCCCAGAACGTCGGCAAGAGTGAGTACCACTCGTTAAACAATGACAAATGGAGTATATAGTAGCGCCGCTTCCTGTCATAGTAAGTTTCGCGCACGTCACCTATACACATCTGTCCCAAATGGCGGGAAAACTTACGCCCACTCTATCGCCGACGTATCAAGAATAAGTGAATGAGCGCACACTTGAATATGTGCACACTGTATACGCACAATAAATGACGGACTACACCGATGGCGCACGAATGGTCGAAGCTGAATATTTCGTGACGGTCCACAAGAGTAAGCGAGTTACTAGCTGTAATATATATATTGCTACAAGGTATTACAATGTACAAAACAGCTACGTTTCAAGCCTTGTGCGCAGCAAGAACAAATCTATCGGAACTGAGCACACCCGCAGGCGATTAGGCAGAAAATAATCAGATAGTGGTCGCACCGAGGAACTTCACTGAGTCAGAAACTGACAAGCCACTGCTTCAAAATATTTGCCAAAAAAAGTACAAATAGCAAAACACTAATGCTGATTCCATTCATGAGCGGAATGTTTGGATAGCTTGGAATACATATTTAGCCCCGCTTTTAGAACAAGCATCATATACGCTGCTTGAGCCGTTTGGACATAGCTTAATCAGCTCCGAAAGCTCTTTTGCATGTTCTCTGAAGCTGTGATCAAAGCTTCGTGTCGTACCACCTAGTCACCGTCTACGATATCTCCGAAAACAGGGGTTTTCTAAGCCGCGCCGGCGTCATACACTTCTATTGTAAACAAGGAGGCAACGGAGGCAGTTGAGGCAAGCAATGGACGTGTCACCACGTGATGAAACATGGCAGCACCCACGGGATCGCCGCGAAAAGGGTCAATAATGACGCGCGCGCGCGTTCCGCTCCTCTGATTCTCCTCCTGCAACGCCGCGATGAGTGCCACGGACAGCGCCAGCATCAACCCTAGTGTCAGCGCCGTGGACAGCGCCACGGAGAAGAGGGCTCGAGCCGCTGCCACGAAACGGCAGCGGCGACAGGCCGATCCCGAACTTCGGGCTCGCGAAGCCGAAAGGAAACATCAACCTAACGGAAACGACGAACTGAAAACTAATGGGAACTTGAGTCGGACCCAATGGCTGCTTTGCATACTACTCAGGGTTCCCCACGGGAAGATGGTGTAATTATTTGTAATAAAACGTTTACTCTCTCTCTCTCTCTGATGGAACCTCCATTGGTAGGCACGAGCGCAACAGGAATGGTGCTTACGCCACTGCGAAAAAATAAATCTAAAGATAATTCATTAGATGGCAGGGATGCTGGTCAGGCGGATCGCGCCTGGCCAGGAGAATTGGTCGACATCAGCCCAAGATGGCTGATGCAAGGAATGTAAATAAATCAGGGATTAAATTAAGATAGTTAGAAACCCGAAACCACAGCTAAAATACCACAGCTAAAATACCACTGCAGGCCAACGAAGCTTGGAGAGGCACCGGAATGCCGCAGGAACGCAGGTGATGATGACGATGATGATGATGACGATGATGATATCCTCAGCACATCATCATCACCAAACGAAGGAATGCTCGTTCTTCTTCTTCTGCTCCTTCGTCGCGTTCTCGCACCACTGCTCGCGCGTCCGTCATCTTCCTCTTCCACAGTTGGCTCTTAAGCCACTATTCACGTCAGCATTCCCACAATATCTATAGGATGTGTGCAATGTCTAAAACATGTTCTATGTGCATCTATCGAACACAAATGGTACGGTTGGCATTCTTTTTTTTCAAATGGAAACAATGATACGCCTGTGCTAAAGCGCTCAGCTGCTTGCAGCTCGCTACTATAGAAATGTTTCCGATCAAGCGCGTGCTAACACTAAAACAAGAGAAAGCACAATGTGCGTCGCACGTGCCATTCAGCTGACGCCTAATGCGTCACTCAAAGCACGTCGAAATAGAGCTGCAGCGATGTTCTCGTCGTCGCAAGCAAGCTGTCTGAGTAAGACAAAGCAATATAACGCTGCCACGAATAATGGCAAGCATTAACTCTTCCCCTACCATAGGGAAAATAGGTGTTTTTTGTTTGTTACCGCAGATGTCTTTTTCTGAAGGAACTACTGCACTCAATATTTAATGTAAAACATAAATAGAAAGCAAAATGAATGCACTTTTCACGCATAAAAGTTTTATTTACGAGATGCATGTCATAAAAAAGATATAAATTGTTAAAATCAAGATTGGGCGATAAAATTCAACAAGGTTTCTAAAGACACGCTTGGTATCTACTACAAAAAAAACATGTTACGAAAATTGTGAGATATACAAAGTGTATTGCCTCTATTAGGCATTATTTCCGAAAAAATCTAAATTTTTCGTTGAACATGTATTTCACTACAAAAATTTAACTGCAAGCACTACAGTTGGGCGTGCCGGGCTGCGGCCGCCGATGTTCCGGGCTGGTTTGCGTCGTCGTCGTGTTTACAAAGTCCGACGAGAGTCAGCGTCCTCTGACTCTCTGCTATTCGATGTATCGATAAAATCAGCCGCAGAGGCCGCGGAATCGTTATATCTGCGATCTCCCGAAGCGCGCGCGCCGTTTCCGGAGCCGGACATTTTTGCGTTCTGTTTTGACGATCGCTAAACTTCGGAGCGCGTTTAAAAATCACCGCCTGGCGGAAAAAGAGCGAACTGCTTAGAAAACAAAAATACAGTTTCTCCTCTTTCATGTCCGATGGAGCAGTATGTCCGTGACCGGCGCGGAAGGTCTCGAAAGCGGCGTTTCAAAGTTCAAGCCATCGATAGAGCGCTAACGATGCCCAATCAGGGTTGCCAGATTGGGCTGTTAATAGCCAAAATGGGCTACTTTTTATGCGGACTGGCGTCAGAAATTCCGAGTTGGCTACATGGCTATACAGGGTCGATCCTGGTGGCAGTGCAGAGGGTCCAAGCGCAATGGCACATACCCCTGTGAACTGGCGAAGCTGAGCCTTGCTGAGCCTGGCTAAGTCTAGCTAAGCATGACTGGCACTACTTAAGCTAAGTCAGTCATCGATAACCAATTGATAGCCAATCAATAGCTAATCCGGAAAATTCCGGAACATGCTGGGGAGGACTTGGTAGTGCTTAGCCTAGCCCAAATACGTGGCCAATATCTTGCGATAGCCAATCGATAGCCAATCAATATCTAATCGATCAATAATCGATAAATTCCGGAAAGTGCAGGGGCTGACTTGGTAGCGTGTGGCCTAGCCCAAAAGCAAGAACTAGCTAGGTGCCCATCAGCTCCGCTGTCTCTTTAGCATTGCGCCTCCAGTGCAAGCTTTTCTTTCTTGACTTCCAAATCCCGAGGAACACGTTAACACTGACAAAAATCGGGGACGCCGGTTTATGAAAACCCAAAACTAATTGCTGCTACAAAAATATGTAGGCAATCTCGAAGGCTGTGTTTTTAGTCAATGTCGGCGCTGGGAGGATGGCGTTAAGTCATGGCTGCCTTGTTTATGCGTCATTCCAGCGCTAAGCTCTCTTATCTTTCTTTTAGATTCGGCGCTAACTGCTGCCACTTTACGCATGGTTCAGTATTAAAAACGGTGGGGCTGTCTAAGGTCCCTAGACAAAACAAAATTTGTTTTATCTAGGGACCTCAGGGCTGACAGCTGTCGAGTACTTGTTCCATGCAGGCTGCTATACAGCAAACTATTATCTGCACTTACACATCAGCTCAAGTACTCGCACGCATGTCGTGGCGCGTCATTTTCGCCCGTGGTCCTTCAATGTTTATCAAGGGTTCCTCGAAGCCGTAATCAAGGTGGCAATTAAATCTATAAACACAATTCATCTATTGTGTTATGGGCCAGCAGGTCCTTCTGTTTGTTCCCACTCAAAGGCGAATTGTAGTCATTCTTTGCACGAGGAAGATGCGAGAAGGTTTCAAGTTCTCTCCAGGGTTCAATGTGCCTCCAAGCGGCAGCATTTGCTAACTCAGCGTCGAGCTGCTTTCGAGTAAAAAAAAAAAAAAAATGCAAAATTGAGAGCGAGAGAGCGGGAGAGAAATAACATGCTTATTTTAGGAATCAAGCTTAGGAAAGGCATCCCTATTTCAAAATGCCTTAAGCTCGGGCCGCTTGTTGGGCACTCGATCGTGCCCAGCGGAAGCTGAACCTCGAGTCTGGAGCTGGCAATATTTCGCCCGACTCTTATAGAAAAATGCCTGGGTTAAAGCGAGGCGTGAACTGAAGTTAGCTCAGAACGGGGCTCAGTAGATACCAATAAGGTCATGAGTAAATTGGAAAAATTATTCGGCTCATTGTAACCATAAGTGGTGTCCAAATTCACCTCCGAGTGGCAGCTGGCAGCTGTCACTAGAATTTTTTACGCAGATCTTGAGGCCAGTGTTGGGCTGGTTGCATGCGACGGATGTAATTGTAGAGCCGGAAATACGCCGCGAGATTTGGACACCATCTACACCATCTATAAGACACCTGCAGAATATCAGGAAAAAATTCGGCTAAGTTTTTGGCTACTTTTCGCTCACGAAAAATTTGGGTCTGGTTATTTTTGGGCTACATTTTGAGATGCCCAGACTCTGGGCAGCGCGGGAACCCCCCTGGGCTCCGTTATCTCCCCAATGCTCTTTAATCTCGTCATGATCGATCTTGCCAAGGAGTTGCAGCAAGTGGACGGTGTCACCCACACCATCTACGCTGACGACATAACCATATGGGCCCATCAAGGCAGTGACGACCAAATAGAAACGGCACTACAATCCGCCATTGACACAGTCGAGACTTATCTCCAAGGCAGGGGGCTTCGCTGCTCCCCTGCAAAGTCTGAACTCCTCCTCTACAGGCCTGCTCTCCGTGGCCGCCGTCCGAAATATCCCACCCCTAAACGCCAGTACGAAGACATCGCGCTTCACCTCACGGATGGCAGCCGCATACCCCTCGTCACGCAATATCCGTGTGCTCGGCATACTCATAGAGGCGAACGGAGCGAATGGCATGGTCCTCGCCAAAATCAAGAGCAATGCATCCAACACCATGATACTTTTGAAGCGGGTCTCCAATCGCCGTGGGGGTATGAAAGAGGACAATCTCCTCCGATTAATTCAGTGATTCGTAATTTGCCACATCACCTACGTTGCTGCGTATCTAAACTGGTACAAGACTGAACAAACCAAACTCAACATCCTCCTACGCGGTGTCTATGAGCAAGCCCTCGGCCTCCTCGGTTACACCAGCACTGACCTCCTCCTTCAACTAGGCGTCCTTAACACACTGGACGAGCTCATCAAGGCCCAACGCCGCTCTCGGCTGGAGACACTCACTCTCACGGCGACGGGCTGCCGCATCCTCACCTCGCTCGGTATCACCTACCACCACTATAGCCAGCACAGTGAAAATAGATAATCGCATGAAGAGGGTGGTGCCAGCGTGTCCCCGTTTGGTCCGCTTCGCTTTACTTAGCTTGCGGTGGCTTCAGAGGCGTACCAACTATTTCTCGAGTGGGGGGGGGGGGGGGGGGGGGGGGCAAACCGCAGGTCTGACTCTCTCTCTCCACACACACACACACACACACACACACACACACACACACACACACACACACACATATATATATATATATATATATATATATATATATATATATATATATATATATATATATATATATATTGAAATACTAGTATAACAAGTGAAAAAGCCTGGAAATGCATCTTTCAGGTATTTTTATTTGTAACACTATACCTCTTTCTCAATAACACATGGTGAACCATCGAGGCCCGAAAATTTATTTGAATTTGCATTTATTTCTTGTCGCTATAAAATCTATATGTGATGCAGGGACAAATGGCATTGAGTGCCCAGAGGTCCCTGATCCAACCCAGTAGCAGCAGTGCAGCTCAAAAAAAAAAAAAAAAAAAAATGCACATTTGTTGCAGTCAGTTTTACTAATTAAAGGATTTTACTTGGTGTCTACAGCATAAATGTGTCGCTAGTTAAGGTAATAGCACTGTGGAGGTTATACAGAACGAAGTACAATCAACATAAATTACTCTCAATACTAAAAAGAAAAAGACGGCAGAGGTGAGCGAACTTGGTGAATTACAACCCGATCTTTAGTGAAGCTGTTTTTTTTTTTCGAACAGTTGCACTAAATGTTTCAGTTTCTTGTAATTACATCGCATACTTTGAAAAGTTACCCGTATATTATTGTTCCGTTTTAAACCTTGTCCCCGTGTAATGCTTTGAAGCACTTCTTGCTGGAACCTAAAGAAAACAGTAATTCATCAATACATATCTTACTTCGTTAAAAAATTTCATTATCCCCAGATATAAACAAGATGCCTTGTTTAGCTCACCGAGGACACCGGAGAAGCAACCTATACGCATCCCGTATGGTGCACGGGAACAAATGGGAAAACAAGGGTTTAGTAATTATCTGCAACACTTGCATTTAAACCAGGAAAGTGACATTTTCGCAACGCACTGCACTTGAAATTCTTCCTATTTTCATGAACGAGAAGAAAGGGAACCGAGGGGCCCGATTTTTATTATCATATCATAATAATCCACCAAACAATGACACCAAGGACAACATAGGGAAAATTACTTGTACTTAGTAATTGAATTAAAGAAATGATAAATTAATGGAAATGAAAACGGATGAAAAATCAACTGTCCGCAGGTGGGGAACGAACCCACGTCTTCGCATTACGCGTGCGATGCTCTCACGATTTAGCTACCGCGGAGCAGTTTTCCCACCCGCTTTCTGGGGTATTTATGTTTTACAACTATATAGAACTAACCCTGGGAGTGTTAGCCAATTCAATTACTAAGTACAAGTAATTTCCCCTATGTTGTCCTTGGTGTCATTGTTTGTTGGCTTCCTATTTTCATGCAAATTCAAGTCCATATCTCATGCAATTATTTTAGGAGTCGGGGAAAGCGGCGGTATGGCACCATGGAACACTTCAATATGTAACTTTCTACAAAGGCTTGCAATGAACCTACACAGAAAAAACATTTATCGCTCGTCACTCAGGATATTGTTTCGTACTTAGAATAAATATTAACACCGTGTCCCGCGTAGTTTACTGAGGATACCGGGATCCAAAACTAAACGCCGTGTATAAAACATAAAAACTGCATAAGGAAAGCGAGTATTCAGTAGCGGTTTTTCGAGTACGTAAGCAACCACCGCAGTTCAAATTTTTGGAACACGTGACAATAAGGTGGTCTTCATTTCTTCAAAATATAAAATATCCGCTGTTCTTGCTCCTGCCGGGAAACAAGTAGTGGGGTAGCCCTTATTCAGATTCCGCCTGAAAATGAAATCGATAAAAGCAGAAGTGATACAGGCCTTTAGAAAAAAAATCAGTTAAGTATTCTATTGGCACTGAAATGGCTCTGCACGTTCGACCGAGGTCACTTTCACGAACATATCACCTCCCAGACCCTCATGTAATGTCCCGTTCAGGGACCTTTGAGGCATCATGAATGAATGAACTTGCATATAAAACGCTAATCCGTTCTAAACTAGAATATGCCAGTGCTATCTATGACAACCACCAGGTTAATATGATTAATTCCCTTGAATGGTTCATTCTCTCTGACTATTCCTATAATACAAGTGTCTCAGCCTTAAAATCCCGGTTGTGTCTTCCCTCGCTCACCTGCTGCCGCAAAAGTGCTCGTCTTTTTTTATTTTTTAGGTTCTTTCATTCGCTGCCCACGGGTAACCAAATCATCATTACAGCGCATCGTTTCTCCCGCCATACGCATCACAATGCTGTGTATCTACCACGCGCCCATTCCACCACGTATCAGCGTTCTTTTTTTCTGCACACAGCCCGAGAATGTAATACCCTTCCTTCTGACATCGCCCTCATCACAGACATTTCCCGTTTCAAAACTGATATTGAAGACCATCTTTCAAGTCACGCCACCTAACCTGTCCCGTCATTTTTCTACGTGCCCACCCCTCATGTAATGTCCCGTTCTGGGACCTTTGAGGTATCATGAATAAATGAATGAATAAATAAATAAATATACGATAAGTCGTGATTACACAAAGAATAAATTCAGCAGTTACACCTCTAAGTGGTTTGATTAGATTTTTGGTGGTGATAAGATATATGTTTATACTGCAACGCTACGTAGGCTATTTCTGGACGGAGATTCAATGGCTCCAGCATTTGATAATCCAACCATTTCATGCAGTAAGGCACACCCAGCGTTGGGCGCCGCTGATTAAAATACTTTATCCGGACCTCTCCCCTCGCCCGAAGGTTAAATATTTCAAGCCGATTGTTTTGTTTTTTCAAGTATGGTTAGGTGGTAATTTGTAACTGCGGGAACTGTCCAGCGCCAGGACTTCTGCGCAGTGCAAGCTTGTATGGCGAATCTCGCGCGTCACCCGCTACAGCGCGTCACGAGGAGGCACAATACTCGCTGCCCAAACCGGGGATACGTAGTAAAGAAAAGCATTATATTAACGTGGTGACTCTATTAAGAAATAAAATTTAGCTTCAGCTGTCGTTTTGTTGGACTTTCCAGTGTGTAGCCGAAAGTTCCCGCTTTCGAAAGTGGGGGGGGGCAAATGGCATGCTTTGCCCCCCCACTTCTGACAGTGGGGGGGCAAGTGCCCCCCTTGCCCCCCCCCCCCCCCCCCCCCCCCGGTAGATACGCCTATGGGTGGCTTGTCGAAAATCGCGGCGGCATGCAACGGAAGGATAAGAATGCCGCTAAAACGGAGTTTATCAAAATTTCTGAGGATCGGGTCATGTCGCGGTAACCAGAATACTCCACTCAAACCGAAATGAATCGGTCCCAGGGGAACTCTGAACCGGTAACCAGAACATTGATAACCCGATCTTCAAAAAGGCGAATCAAGATAAATCAATTGTCTAGAGTTGCGTACTAACCGCAACTGAAAACAAGTTCTGCCGGGGCTCCCGGCGCGAAATGTGCTAGGGGCGCATTTCTAAAGGGTACAAACGTTGCACTGGTCGCGATAACAACACGGGGGTAGCCGTGGCGAGAGGTGAATCGGCGAAAGTCTTCTAGAAAGCATTCAGTGTTAACACGTGTTACAAGCTCTAGATGAATAGCTCGTACTAAGGCACACGTAAAGATGACAACATGGCCTTTAACAACAGGTTCACCTTTCGCATATATCGGCCCCGAAAAATCCACTGCTACTGTCTCAAAAGGCTGAGCCATTTGCACGCGTTCTACAGGCAGTGCTGCCATTGGGACACAGGCGGGTTTCGCGCGGAAACGAGCACATCATGAGCACTTCGCGATCACTTTCTTCACGCACTGCCTGGCGGCCACAATCCAGAATCTCTCCCGTATCTCTGCCACTGCAACTGGTATTCCAGTGTGGAAAAGACACGTGTGGGCACTGTGGGCGTTCAGCTGCGTCACTCGGTGATCGCCAGGAAGCAGTCGAGGGTTCTTGACGCTAGGCTGAATAACTGCGTTCTGTAGTCGTATTCTTATGCGTAGAAGTCCATCATCCTCCCGAAGAAATGGTCGAAGATCTTTTATCCGCGATGATGTTTCGATGGCGCGCCAAGCTGTCAGAGATTCTATTTCCGTTGAGAAAGCTTGGGTTCGGATGTAGGAATACCAGTAAACCTTCCGCTCTGGCAATTTCTTCAGTCAGTAGCACATTTTCTTCTGACGTCTTAGTCGTCTGGAACCATCGGCCAACCTTAGGATCCAGGCGGTCACTCTAAGGACGCGAGTCCAGGAGCTATATCTGCTCAAGTCGAAGAGTGCAGGGTGGTGCTCTGTTGACGCATGTAGCATGACAGTATCGGGCATACATTCTTCTATCACAAGTTGTGGCCAGGTCTCTACAGTTGTTGTCGGATTAAATGCAGTCCGCGTCACTAGCCAAGTTGGCCCTCTCCACCAGAGGTCGTTGGTACAGAGCGAACGCGCTGACGTTCCCCTGGAAATCAAGTCGGCAGGGTTGACCCTTCCAGAGCAGTGGTTCCATAGTGGAGGAACTGTTCGGTCTTGCATTTCAGAGGCTCGATTACGGATGAACGGCTTCCATGTCGTGAACGATCCAATATTATGTATGCGAAGCGATAACATCTTCAACAGGTCTTTGTTGACGTTGGGACCTTTCTCTGGATGATCATTCAAGGATGTCGCTCCGGCCGCACGCGGTGACGCATCAAAAACGACCGGTAACTTTGTAGTCGTGGAAGACTCCTTGATGACTTCGTGATGTGGCATGCAATACGTCTTGTCATCGACTGTGTCGTGCAAAGGTACGGGTTCTGCATGACTATCTTTGGAATACTGCGTGACCGCCGTATCGTACTGAAGTAGAAGGTCTTCGTTCTTGAACAGTCGGCGAGAAGGCATTGTAACGTTTTCATCGCTACCATCCGGTTGTCTTTAGGTTCGACATCAAGAGCCTTCCAAGGAAGGCTTACTTCGTAGCGATCGTCGCGCTGCTTGACATTGTTAAATTCTTTCCAAACAGTATCATCATGTTCAGACGAATCTGGCTGATCAGTTATACCCAAACTCTCAAGCTGCCAGAATTTCTGCAGTTGATGTTGATAGATCGTCGAACATGCAACACGAAGTACGGAGCACACACACATTCGTCTGCGTCCGTCGATTGAGACATCTGTCGTTGCTAATTGGGCCTTGCAATACCCATCCAAGTGCCGATCTCCTAGCAACCAGTTCTTTGTGGGCCTCATCCCATGTCACTTCTTCTGTTAATATTTTCCAACTCTGGTCTGCCCCGATTAGCAAACTAATTCCTGGTTCCTGTAGTGTTCCAGGGTAATCAACCGCGTCAGCGAGGGGCCTACAACGACTCTTTATTATTGCGATAGCAATTATATGGACACTCCAAAGCAGATTTCTGCCGTCGGCGTCGCCGTCGCCGTTGCCGTGAGGTTCCGTATGACGTCGGTGGAGATGAAATCGTCGCCGCGCGCCGAACGCTGTATGTGCGAGTGAAAGGTCGCGAGGGACGCGCGCTTTCACGGGGAGTGAACGCACGGCGAAGAAAAAACGCGCGTTCTGCGCCGTGCTCCCTTAAGGGCTGCAGAAGTAGGCGTCTCTTTCCTCCTTTACAATCACCATATATGTAGGACAAACGCGCCTTCTTCCGACGCGCGAAAGGCCGTGGCGGGGAGGGGGGGAGGGGGAGGGAAGGGAGGCGACGTTTAGCTGCGGCATCAAGTGCCTATTTACATCAGAGGCTCCGGCAACAGTCACCAACGCCGTACGCATTTTGTGCGAACGCGGGCAAAACGCCGACGGCGTCGACAACAGTTCTGCGTGTTGCCGGTGCTGCTGCATGTCCAAGGTTATACACCTGATAAAGCTACTCTCATTACTCCGTATAGCTCTCTACAAATTTGCTATCGCAATTGATGCTTCGCCTTTCAGGTGAAACTGCGACAACTTTTTAACTTCACAAAGTCGTTGTCATGCGGAATCTCCACAATATCCTCGCAAATGTGCGGGATTTCAATAGCCTCAATTTCCACAAGGGTCCCGTCAAACTGACTCTTCAGTGCAAGCTTAACTATCTTTCGTCGAGCAGTGCGGCTGGGACTTTGATGGCCAAATACGCGTATGCATAAGTCGACTTCATCTATGACTTCGAGCTTCAGTTTGCGCGATAGTTCTTGGCTAACAAAAGTACGTTGGCTGCCGCTGTCAAGAATGCCTCGTACGTAGCAGCAAAGATTGCTGCCCCGCATCCATGCTCTAAACGTCTGAAGTAGAATAGCAGTGTCAAATCTGCAACGGTTCTTGCTGCCTACTTGTGTAGCATGCATCGACGCGCTGCTGAGAGACTGCTTTGGTTCAGGTGTAACCGCCAGCGATCTGTTCTTATAGCACATAGATGAGGCATGTCTGCCGGCGCAGTGGGTGCAACTAACCTTGCGGCGGCAATCCTGGGCCCGATGCCCCTTGGTAGTGCACCGGAAACAGCTGCCGCTTGCCGTGAGCAGACGCCTTTTCTCGTTGTGGTCCAAGGAGGAGTCACACTCTGATGTTGCATGACGCTTCTCGCAAAAGACGCACGTTTCAGTGGCACTGTTCTTAAGCACTGCTGCCGATGACGCTCGTGTCTGTCGGCGACCGGATCTGGGCAGCAGGTACTGTCTGCTGGATCCCTCTAATGGACCGTGAGCTGTTCTCTCCCTGCAGTCAACCTCGACGCGAAAATACTGCAGGAGATCTTCAAGGTCTTCCTCCGCTGTTGGCCTTAAGTTCCGATCGTCATTTACCTTAAGGCTTCTGTGTCTATGGTAATTTACCATGACGTCTTGAGGGACGGCTTTCGTTAAAACTTCGCCGAGCATTGCTGCATACGACGACGCAGGAACTCCGAGACCTCTCAGTCCTCTTATATTCACCTGTACTAAATCGTACAGGTTCCGCAATCCCGTGACATGGGTCGAAGAGCTCACCGGAGTAGGGTACGCAGGTTCTCAAGGTACTTTGCCTCGATGATCTTGGCGTTCCCGAAACGTTCCTTGAGAATCTCAATGGCATCGGTGTAACTGTTCTCGGTGGTAAGGATCCCTGTGATAGCCTTGGCTGCCGGGCCGTCCAGAAGAGAGCGGAGATACTGGAACTTCACGATGTCACTGAGACGGGAGTTCTCATGCACGTTGTGGCGGAACACGTCCCAAAACGACTGCCACTTCATCGTTGATCCATCAAATCTCAGGAGGTCCAATTTGGGCAGTCTTGGTCCAAGTGCGGCAGGGGCACTCACTTGGGGACCGTTCTCGCCAGAAGGCAGCGCGCTGGTAGGTTGTATGGGCGGCGGCTCTACACGAACACCTGTACCAGTGGTCGGAGGATTAGACAGCTCCAAAATATGGTGTCGCAGCAGTCCCAGGGCGCCAGCGGCCTGGTCTTCATATTCCAGTACGGAATCGTAGTCGGCTGCGACCTCATCGTCAGACATCTCGGCATGAAGCTCACCGTTGATCTTCGCGAGCTCATTCGTGCTCTTCTCGAGACGCTGAAGGATAGTCCGGAGCGTTGACAGGTTGAACTCGTTGGTTTCAATGAGGTCACTAATCTCTTTCACAAGTCGCGTCTGCTGAGCTCTTCGAGCTGCACGCATCTTCTTCAAGCGCTCCATGGCCCATCCAAGTCGAAGTCCTGCTCCCGGGTTTCGGCACCAAATGTAAAGGCGAAAGCCTTTGCGAAGGAAAGAGCAGGCTTCGTCGTCGGGGACGGACAAGCCTTGATACAAAGAGACAATACGTCAGCTCGTCTTCAGGGTTTCATTTCTTCTTTTCGAGTCCATGCACCGAATTCCGCTTGCCACGCGCCCTCCTCCGAACCTCTTTCTCGTCGGCTTTTATGCGCCGCACAGTGTAGCAGACGACGCTACCGCTATATTTGAAACAGGCGTTTCAACACTGAGTCTCTGGTTAAAATTACTACTGCGTTTTTCAATGATAAATCTACGCGCAGAGTGAAACATTAAGAAGCAGTCGATACATCCTTACATTTAGGCGGCTTGTTCAGGTCTCTTGATGTCCGCACAGCATACCTCTCGTTGACGGCGGCCAAGGACCTCTCAGAAAGATTAAGGTTATTGTCTGACTTCAGGTAGCCATGGGAGTAGCCGTCTTCATGATGATGTAACCCTTGGAGGTACTTTTCGATTACCTTCTGTCGGTCAGGAGGCTCGCTCATCGTTGCAATCTGCGCTTTCACAAGCGAAACAAAACAACGCACGCCGCGAATATGTTACGCGCGCCAAGTTCTCGCTCACGTAGAATGAGCTGAACCGAACTGAGGCGCCGCACACCGACCGCGCCGCCAAACAGAGAGGAAAAAAGAAAAGAAAATGATGATACGTCATCGAGGCGAGGCTCCGCCCCTGCACGGATTTGTTGTGAAAACAGTCGCACCGTAAGGGAGCCTGACCTTTGATGGAAAGCAGCTTCTCAAGAGGCACGCTGATCGCACGGCTACTTGTCGAGTTCCACGCGTGCGAGCGAGTACCCCGCACTCAGTGGTCTCCCTGTGACATATAAAATGACATTGATTGACTGTGCTGTAAGTGGGTGAGGGCACTAGTTGTGCAAAAGCGTTGCTTAGCTTTCGAAAACTGCGCTCCGCTTAAAAGAACGCCTTGACTTGCATATGAACAATGCACTTGAACAGGAAACCAGGAAATTGCGTAGCTATTATTGCAGAAATCAGCACATTAGAAAAAAATTACCCGCACGAACATTGGCTTGCGAGGTGGACGTCACAACCACACCCGAAATAGCCCTGAAAGCCAGCTGCCAGTACACTTATTAGGCGTCTCGGCGCACGTAATGTGGCAGGAGACGGCGGGCGCGCGTGTACATCATTACGAACACATACTATATGTCCCATGACAGCGTCCCCTTTGCACTTTTGGCATGCTTCAAAGTTCATTGCAATACTTTTGGGTATGCTTCACCGCATAACACAAATTTAGTGCGGCGAAGCTGACGTTAGGAAGCGATTTAGTCGACGCATCTTACGAGGAAGGTCCGCTTATCACGCTTAGCAACGTTACTGCATTAATTTCTTTTGTTCTTCTTTCATTTTCTTATCATAGTGACCCTGAATCACGCAGTAGCAGGCTGATACCGCGTCTTAATCATTTTAACTGCGTCAGGAAAGCGTGTAATTAAGCGTGTATGCAGCAGGCACGACGGCTCTGCATGTGGTTGGGAAACTTCAAGAGACGCTATTTCGCGCGAGTGATGCCATTTGTCTTGAAAGAATGCAGGCGATGATTAAATTACCTGCAGCAAAGATCTAGCGCAGCTGTGCTAAGACCATCTCGCTAGAAAATAAACTAGCGCGATAAACCACGATCTGGCGCAACAGGTCGCCACGGCAGTGCAGTAGCGCACCCAGGATCACTGCCAGGGGGTGGCCTTAGTTTGCCAATACCATCTTACAGAACTAAATTCAATTTCTTCACGGGAAATTGTGAAAAAAAATGCGCTTTTTGCGCCAGTTTGCGACTGTGCAGACGATTGCGCGTCTTACATCTTAGTTGCAGTACTCAAAGGAGCAAGAAAAGAAAAGGGGTTAAACAAAAAGGGGGGTTAAGTCGGCCTCAGGGGAGTTGCTTTTCGCTTCACTACCAGCATCTAGTCAGTTCCCATACTCTATACCTCACGCTCGGCACAGGCCATCGACCCATTTGCGTTTTTAATTTGCGGGATATTGGTTGATTTTGGTTTGCTTTCTAGCTGTCAGATTTTGTCGTTAGTTGCTGCCGATTGTTGAAGTAATTTCTCTGCTCTGCCAGCTCCCTCAGCTGTTGCTCTTGTGGCGCCTTGGCCGAGGCTTGTCCTGTGTGCTTGTTTCCTCCTCAGGTTCCTTGTCTAGCTTCTGAAGTTTGAGCGGCCCCCTCGTGGTCGCGACGTCGATCGGTCCCTCCGCGGTCGGGTTTCCATGGTAATCTCCGGTTGAGGGTTTGCTTGCGTCACCGTTTTGGTTTGGTGACCCACCTTTCCGCCTTCCCAGGCCACTCGCTTGTTGGCGCCGTTATATATGGGGTGAAACCGGACCTGGATGAGGATCTACCCCGGCTTCGACTTCGACCCCGGAGCGGAGGGAAAGGCTCTCACAACGGTGGAGGGAAAGACCTCACAACGGTGAAGTTTCCCTTACGATACAGGTCAGGGTAGCCCTCACCCCTGCTGTCGCATGCAGGTGAAACGCCTTCAGCGAGGACATATGGCGTCACCTGCCCCAACTGTACGATCCTGGTGCAAGACATGCCAAGGCACATGACACATCCGGGAGCCCTTGCCCATACCATCCGGACTCTGCAGTGACTGGCATGCTGACTTGACTAAGTGAATTCAAGATGACGGTCATTACAGAGCCTTACTGGACTTCCTGCATGATGCGGGGTTACATTCATTAACTAAGATACCTTTTGGTGGCACATCTTAGATTGCGCGCCCTTGAAGAAAATCGAACAAATGAAAGACGCGAAGAGGGCGATTGACGCCGTGGCGTTTACTGCTGGCCAGCTCCCAGTTTTCAGACAGGGTGTTTTCTTGTGTGCGGGGGGCAGCTAGACGCGCAGCTCCAAAGTCGTGCTTAGGTGTCGGTGAGGACGTCAAGGAAGGTGGACTCCGAGATCGATCCACGCTTGTCCATCTCGTCCACCTCGTGCTTTTCACTGCCCGGCGGTCCCTTGATGGCTTCGTCCAGCCTGCGCTGGATGTTAGCAAAGGCGTCGGCGCCTAGGTAGTCCACCTCCCCACGCTCCCACGCGTCGTAGCGGTCCTCCTCGTGACGCGCTCCGTCCGTCCGAGACGAGCCCTGCGAAGCACAAGAAAAGTTGGTGGCAAAGAAGAAAGAGGCCGTTTAGTGATCACGATACCGTCACGCCATCATCATCGTCACCATCATCCCTCAATTGCTACTCGGAAGACTCTACGGATCCAGAGGCGGACCAGAGTTCTAAACAAGTGCGCTTAGGAGCAAGGGCAAGGGCTACCCCAAATGCGGAGACACCGAGGAGATCTAAGCCACGTCGTCGTTTTTTCCTCCGGTGGATGAGAACTACCACTAACGTGCCGGACAGCAGACACTCCAGCTCACGCACCTGCAGCAGCATGCTTGGACTACGAAACTCTAGCAAAAAGCACGCAGTACGCATGCAAAATATGGCGGCCTGGGACAATGGTGGCGCTAGTGAATAAATAATGGGCGCAGACTGAAACGGAAGACAGAATGCACTGTGCTAACCGCTTTTAGTGATAACCACGGTTATAAGGCCGCCCGTGTAACAAGGGTGTAAGTGAACCAAGACTTAGGAGCCTTGTCCTTTCACAGCGGAGCTGTTATACGCTAGTTTCTAGCGGATCGCTACGTGCGTAGACCGAGCGCGTAGACCAAAAACTATCATCAGGAGCAATGGCTCGAGCGTCGTCGTCGTCTTCCACAGCTGGCTGGCTGACACCCCTCGTCGCTCAACCGCGCGAACGCCCTCGTGCCACTGCTCGCGCGTTCGTGGTCGTCGTCATCTTCCACAGACGGCTGCGTTGTGCAAAAAACTGAAAATAGCCAATGGGTATTGTGTGGCGTCGACCAAGGAAGAACAGCATGCCTACGGAGAACGACTGCGCGAGTAGAAGCGGGAATGGGCGCGGACGCGGCGGGAGGCTGCTAACGCCGAGTCCATGTCGGTCGACGGTTCTGGTCCGTCGCGTATTCTTACACCGGAGGAAGAACAGCGTGCCCGTGAAGACCGACATCGACAACAGAAACGCCTACGGGGGCACGCCGGCGGCGGGAGAGCAGTACGGGCCGCTAACGCCAAACATTTGCGTGTCGCGCGTCAGGACCCGGAATACCGCGAGGCGGAAAATGCTAGCCGTCGACGTGGACCCAATCCCGCCAACCTGGATCGCTTCTCCGGCGCAACGGCTCTATAGGTTGCAAAGGGTGTTTGTGGGGAACAAAATTTGGCGTTGCGTGCTGTGTGTGTGGCCGCTTGTGGTTTCCAGGTGACCAGAGCAGCATATTAACGCCGTGCGGGACGTCGCTCAGCGTGAGCGTGCGTTGGTGGTGTTAACACAATGTGTGTCATTGGAGTGTGTCGAGCAGGTGCGCGTGTGCGTGAGCGTTCATGTGCATATGTGTTCATGTGCATTCGGCGTTTGACGCATGGGAGTGGTCAGTTCGGCATCAAGGCACAGGCTATTGACGTGCAGGACACCGTGCACTGTCTTCCCCGCCCCATTGGTTTGTGTCTTTATTTAAATAAATATAGTTTATCAGCATATATACAGCTGCGCTGGTTATCCGCCTTCACAGAGTGGAATGACACTGCGATTTTAATGCGTAGCATTCTTTATCTAGGTGCGCAGGGTCATTTCCTGCTCCGTTGCGTTCGTCCTTTTCGTTTCGTGTCCCCAAAAAACCAGTAATGCAATCTAGGGTTTAATAGGTGAATAGGCTTTGATCGGTGAAGCGCCACCTGCTTGTGGGCGCACGAAACTCCAACGCGATATTTTGTCAGCGAGAATGGGAGTGATGGTTAACACCTACTAAACTTCGTCCTTCTGGCTTCCGACGGCTTCGTGACTTTGTAAAGTCAACATTTTGAACAAAGTACTGTTTTACGAATAATGATCGAAATAAACACCGTTAATGTGTCCGACGGCAGGATTCGAAAGCACGACGTCAGAAGCCCGAACGCAGGCGAGAGCATGCGCGGGCAAGGAACGCCGGATAACGCAAGCAACCAGAGAATTGCGTCTTCAGCAACAGGGAGAAGCTTATGAAGAGGACGCGTTAGAACAAAGGCGAGCGTGTCGGTGGGCAAATTATGCGAGAAACATTTCTTTCATTTGCCAAACACAAGATTGGTAGCAAAAATAAGTTTCCTGGGGAGATCGTCATAGTGTGCGTAGTATTCTTTGCAGTTGCTCAATTCTTAAAATACAGCAGTTTTGGTTTCAAGGCTTCACAAGTAATAGGCTTCATAACAAATGATTACAAAGAATGCCACACACTATGACAATTGCCCAATGGAAAGTTTCTGCCCAATTTTTTTTTATTTCTTTACAGTTTCTTGTGCCTTGGTGGTGGTTTTTGATTTCCAGTTTTTGTCTTTATGTTAGACAATATTTTTTTTCTCCTATCCAGCTGACGGTAATTGCCCAGTGAAAATCGCCAGTACAATATGGTGACAGTTATTTATTTACAGACAAGAAAACTTTAGTATATCCGGCGATTAACATTCGCATGGTTGGTCCGGGTTCCAATACCAACCCTTTTATATGTGTCAATGTTATATGTATCAATGACTTCGAACGTTGCCTCTCTGCGAACACAATGTCAATTACGTGTCGATGACACAACACGCATGCTGAGCACAAATTATAATCTAGATGCGTTTTTCGCAAGTCTCAAAACCGCGATCTTTCTAGCGCAACAACATACTGCGAATACACTGCAGTTATTAACAGCGTCAAAACAGCTTTCACTTTCATTTATCACCATGGCGTGTATTATATATACCTGCGGTGTGATTGCGCTGATCACTGCATCTATTCGGGGGTTGTGATGAATAATTGTTTAAAATTCAACTTACACACTCGTTCATTAAAAAAGAAGTTTTCCTTAAAAGCGGCATTGCAAAATGGCGATTTATTTATTTAGTATACTATAATGACCAAAGGCCAAAGGGAAGTGATTATGAGCAATCACCAAGAAAAACTGAAATGTGCGATAGGTTTAGGATGTACAGAAAGTGTAGCTGCTAATGCAATGTGGGCTGACTTATATACGTAAACTTAAATGACACGAAAATACCTGTCGAAGCAACAGAAAAGTTGCACTTTGTTAGTAAATTGCGATGTTACAATATAAAAATAAACAAAAACGAACAAGACCACTCTTAACAAGTGAGAGGAAGTTTGGTAACCCAGAACAGATGCACGAATGAAAGACCGCTGGTTCCCGCACAAGTTCACCACGACGTCATGGATTTTGCTCAGACCTATGACTACATTGTATTTTAGACGAGCCAAAGACTTCGAAGTTAGGAAGTTTCGAGAAGTACCGCTGCACAATTACTGCTGCGGACCAAATACGAGAAAAAATACGTTGAAATCCATTACGTCACACCGACGTATACCTTCGCTGAGGTTTCGACGCAAAATGAAATAAAAACTTGAAGTTTAGCCACGCTATTCTCTTGTAATGAACAACCACTACCACGAAATTAAGGATATTGAGTTTCAAAAAGACTCCTTTACAAGCTCGAACTGATGTAGTGCTTTCTGCTCTCTTCAGTGTTAGTCCTTGAATCTAACATTCCAGCACGATTGCAGGAGGCATATATATGCGTGACTCCCGTCACGTTCAGTCGCGTGCACACTTCATTGAGGCCCACCTGCATGATGTTGGCGATGGACGTGTCGCCGAGGATGTTGAGCAGGCTGGCGACGCTCTGGTTACGGGTGCGAACCGACGGCGAGGCCTTCGAGGCCGCCTCTTCATTCGACGCTTCCTGCGAGCACACACGTGAGCTACAGAGCCGAGTCCGGCTTGAGTATTAAGCCCGACCCCGTGGTGGGCCAAGCCTTTAGCCCGGCTTGCACTCTGTGTGCAGATGCCGACCGCTGGAGGAACTCTGTGTGCGCATGCCCTAATGTTGTCATTGCTTAGGTGGTACATACACCTTAAGACAGTACAATACAACTGCAGTACGCTAAATTAACAATCATGGTGTCACGCGCGCACAGGCAAACATCAACACATCTCATCGATGAGCGCGGACACTCGGTGTCAAAACGCTGGCGTGAGGAAGAGCGGCAGCAGCAGCGCACGAATTGACCTTCGGGCTGCCTCTCGCTTCAACGCGAACTAAGCAGCGAGAGCACAGCGCACACAAAGCTATGAGCCCTCGGGGCAACTAGACTCTGTACTCGTCGCAGATCGCTTTCGAGATAGGGCCCGCGGCCGCGCGCAGCCGCCGCCAGAGCACAACGCCCCCCCCCCCCCCCCCCCCCCCCTCCAGGCCTTACGCACGGTGGAAGACGGTACGCTTGCTGTCTGTCTCCCTTGCGCGTGCGAGACCAAGCCATCATCGGCTCACCCTCAGGCGCTTTCACTCGCACCTACAGCAACGGCGCGGGGTCACGGTGTTATCGCACTTGGACTTTATACGGAACATGACGGCGACGCCGATGGCTACGACGGCTGCGGAATTGCGCCCGTAGCGTCCATATAATTGTTATCATGATAAAAGTTTACTTCGCGCTCCGCTTGCGAGCTCCGCGCGGCGCACCCGACTGCAAAATTTGGCTGAGATGTTGACAGCACAGTACGCTATCCGCAGGTTGCGCTTTTTCACCATTGCCCGAGGGGTAGTTCAGAATTCTTTTAACCTGTTAACGCCGCTTGATATATGCAGGCATGTGCGTCTTTCTAGAGGAAGATGAGTATACGCACACCGATCGTCTTGGTGAATACTGGTTTCACTGTGAAAGACACGAGTGCGTTGATGGTCTAATATAAAGAACATTTGAGCAGCACTCACCGTTTTTGAGTTAAGCGTTCCAGAGGAGCCGGGACTCGAGGGGTCCTAGCATTTATTAAAAGGAATAAAAGAACGTAAGTATGAAAAAATTGTTGCAGAAGCCACCAACGATGATTGTCAAAGTCAATGATAGCTTTCTTCTGTATTCTGCAGCATATCGCCATGCTATTCGTGAATCTTATGGGCACATCAGCAAACACACGAAGTGGCAATCTCGCTGCCAACTACAATGCCAAATGATATACCGCGACATAGTATATGTTGTAATCTCTGCACTCTAGTTGAAATTCTGCAAGGACTCCCACTAGCCCTTCTTTCTATAGCGATCCTGGCTGCAACTTCGTTGCAAAGCTATTCATCAATAATCAGACGCGCTCGACGCGAAGACGTCATAGCTATTCATCTTTACTGTTTATATTGATCATAGCTCTTCATATTTTCTGTTCATAGCTATTCATAATTTCCCTTAGCACTAAAGGCTGTGGGAGATGCTGTGAATTTATCCGGAAGCCATCGCTTCTTAGTAAAGTGGCCACGACATCCCAAAGAAAACGAGGCAATATATACCTGGCGCAAGAATTGACCGACACAGCTAGTCGGGGTTTGGAACCGGGTCTTTTACCCAATAGACGACACACAGGTAGGGAAGCGAAACTATATCGCTTGCTTATTTTGACTGAAACGATTCGAGGTATGTAAGAAGCGGTGGAAAAAAAAACTGTATTACACTCTCCAGATTTCGCAACATAAAATTAGAAGGAAGGAAACACCCAATGAGAAACACCTAAAGATTCTGTAAGATCCACAAACAGCAGTGAAGAAATGTTAATGAGAACTCCCCTCTCCCTTGTTTATTTTAACTATGGCCATGGTGAGGTGTTCATGAATGTCAGAATAAATTTTAGCTGGAACTAAATACGTGTCTGCGTGCTTAAGTGTTACAATTTTGTTTGTGTCTAGTTTCCGCGAATGTTCATAAAATGCTTGCGGCAAATAAAAAATTAAGTCACGTGAAGCAGATACATATGTGAGACGTGCGGCGTGATAGATTGAATCTCATTAGAAGGCGCTAACTTCTTGCCCTATAAGGTAGGAAGGTTCTTCGTGGGTTTTGTACCGTAAGCAGAAACGCTTATTTAATAACTATTGACTTGTGAACGTTGACTTCTCAATAACAGGGTGCTTTAACTACAGTTACAAGAAGTAAACTCCCGTTAAGATGAACTCGAAGGGATCGTGAAAATCTGTTCCTCTTAGCAGGTGTTACAATTAACAGAAGTGATCAACCAAGCTCCAGATCTACTGTTGCTGCTGCACGCGAATGTTAACACAGAGCCGTAATTAAAGCAGCATTTAGAAAAAAAAATGCAAGAACAGATTTATTGAATTGCATGGTACAAATTATTGCTTAATGCCGTCTTATAGCTATATGTGTCATCTGTAAACCGAAGGTTGCTGAGATATTCGCCGTTGAGTCTCACTCCTAAGCCTTCCTAGTCTAAGAGCTTGAATACTTCTTCTAAGCATGCAGTGAACACCATTGGAGAGATTGTGCCTCCTTGCCTGACTCCTTTATTTATAGGCAACTTTCAACTGTTCTTGTGGCGAACCAATGTAGCTGTGGAATCTTTGTAGATATTTCCCAAGATATTCAGGCATGCCTCTTGTAATCCTTAATTGCGCAACGCATCTATGACTGCTGGTATCTCTACTGAATCAAATGCTTTTTCATAATCTATGAAAGTCATACAGAGATGTTTATTGTACTCCGCAGATTTCTCGATTACATGATTGATGACATGGGTGTGATCCACTATTGAATAACCCTTCCTGAAGCCAGCCTGTTCTCTCGGCTGATTTAAGGGCGGTGTTGCCATAATTCTATTGGAAATTAGCTTGGTGAATATTTTATACAGTAATGAAAGCAAGCTAATGGGCCTATAATTTTTCAGCACTCAAACTTATCCCTTCTTATGGATTAGTATAATGTTGGCGTTCTTCCGGTTCTCTGGTACTCTTGACGTCGTGAGGCATTGCGTAAAAATGGCAAGTATGTTATCTTCTCCATCCTTGAATAAATCGACTCTTATTCCATCTTCTCCAGCAGCTTTTCCGTTGGTAATCTCTTTCAAGGGCCTTCTAACCTCATCGCTAGTTATAGAAGGAGTCTGTGTATCCTGTTCATCATTACTTCGAATGAAAGTGGCTTGGCTGCTCTGGGAACTGTAAAGGTCAGCATAGAATTCTTCCACTCCTTTTACTATGTCATCGAAATTGCTGATGATATTACCCTGCTTATATTTCAGTGCATACCTTTTTGCCTCGTCCTAGCTATGCCAATTTTATTCTCACTGATTTCATGCTGCGTCCATAATTTACTGCTACCTCAAGCTTTTCCACGTTATAATTTCGGATATCCTTTACTTTCTTCTTGTTCATCAGTTTCGACAGTTCACCGAATTCTGACATCTCGAGTTTGACACTTTCATGTTTTGCTGTTTCTTTATTAGGTCCTTTGTTCCTTGGGAGAGCTTACCTACTGGTTGCCTTGGTGCCTTACCTCCCACTTCAATTGCTGATTTTGAGATCAACCTAGTTACGGTTTCATTCATTACATCTATGTTGTCTTCGTCTTCCTGTTCTAAAGCTGCATATTTATTTGCGAGCGGTTTCATTCATTACATCTATGTTGTCTTCATCTTCCTGTTCTAAAGCTGCATATTTGTTTGCGAGCACCAGCCTAAATTGGTCTGCTTTTACCCTTACTGCGTCTAGGTTGGCCTGTTTCTTCTTTATTTTGTTCTTTCTCTCTTCAAATGGAGAGAAATCCTAGACCTCACAAACGTATGGTCACTGCACTTTACCCTACATAACACTTCTACATCCTGCACTATGCTGGGATCGCCAGAGAGTATGAAATCTATTTCCTTCCTTGTTTCTCTATTAGGGCTTTTCCAGGTCCACTTCCTGTTGCTGCGCTTCCTGAATAAGGTATTCATTATTCGGAGCCTATTCCGTTCCGCGAATTCTACCAACGTCTCTCCTCTAATATTCCTACAATAGATGCTGTAGTTGCCAACTGCGTTTCCCCCACTTTTGGATTGAAGTCGCCCATGACTACAGTATACTGAGTTTGCACCTTTCTCACCGCTAATTTATCTTCATAAAACCGTTCTATTTGTTCATCATCGTGACTGGAGGTTGGGGCATAGGCTTGCACTACCTTTACTCTATACCTCCTATTTAGCATTGTGACGACGACTGCTACCCTCTCATGAATGCTGTACAATTCATCAATGTTGCCCGCTATGTCCTTATGGACTAGAAATCCTACTCCGAATTCACTCCTGTCTGGAAGACCTCTGTACCAGAGGTCGTGACCGTTATTCAGCACTGTATAAGCCTCAATATTGTCCTATTCCGAAACAATCGGGCCAAATTACAACAAATGATTGAGGACCTTAACCAAGAAAGTCTAAGAGTGGGGTTGAGGATTAACACTGCTACGAAGTTACCGCAACTCGAGAGAGACATTCTGCCTGGAGCAGACGACAAAGAAGACGGGTCTGTCTGGTGCTGGGGCTGTCCACCATCTTGGCTACTGTGCATCTCAGTGTAAATACAGTGTAAATAGTACCGCCTTGTGTAGTTTTACGTAACATCTTTGTGGAGGAGGTTGTGGTTGTTCCCTCTACCGATCACGGAGCTCCGCAACCACCGCCTCATCACGGTTACGGCCGCATCAGTCGGTGCAGGCACATCGTCTTCACCATTTTCCCCTCCCGTGGCTTCCATCTACATCGTTCTGCCTCCTGCTCGTGATCCTGGCGTGTGTTCCGGCCAGGTTGGGGCTGACGAAATGGCTGAACCTTTACGAACGGATCAGCGCCAGATTTCTTTCTTTCTTTCTTCCTTTCTTCCTTTCTTTCTTTCTTTCTTGTCCTAGGGGGCACTGCTAAAGGCAAAACATTGCCTGACTGGCCGTGCCACCCCTGCAACAGCAGCAGCAGTATGACAGTACAGAACATTTTTTAAAGGCACATGTGAAAATCAAATATTATACTTATAATAAACAGATGGATCGCACAATGCTACAGGTGGAACCCGACCCTAATGCTCGCCAACGTGCTTTTTTACCTCAATGGCCCACTGCGGGTGTGGTTCGAGACGCACGGGGCTGACACTACAAGCTGGGGCTCTTTAAAAGAGAAGATCCGCGACCACATCGACTGACAAACTGCTGCAACTTGTAATCCACAACACATGGGACGAGCTGGCTGAAGCACGGCAAGTCGGTCAGCTTAACCGTCTACAATTAACACCCACTGGCAGAGCAATTCTCACCCGACTAGGATACCCCCTCGAAGATAATCCACATCAACCCTGACGCATCCCACTCTACTTTAGAGAAATCATCTACATATCAAGCAGCCCATGCCATATGAACTCCGAATACCATAAACAACGACGCCACAAAAGAGCCACACGCCTACAGCAACAACTAACGACACCACACACCACTGACGTACGCTACACGGACGCCACGAAATACCCGCTGCACAACAGCTACACCCTCAGCATGACCGATGCCCATGGCAAAGAGATAATTACAGCATCCACTCGAGCCCTGAACTCCATGGCCGCGGAGGCGCTGGCTATAGCACTGACAATGACTACTGTCACTGAACCAGTCAATTGTCACAGACTCCCAACAAGCCTGCCGCAATTACCAGAAGGGTATCATCAGCAGTGCCGAACTACAAGTGCTCATCATCAACCCCTACAAGTCACCCACATCGCCTGGACACCTGGACACTAGGCGGTATGAGCGAACCAAGCGACCCACGGCGCAGGCCGTGGGCACATACACCGGGCACATCCTACCACCGCCTGTCCAGCTCGGGCAACCGAACAAACAGAGACAATATCCAACACATACCGAAATATCCTGGAACACCACCGGAAGAAACGCCCGCAATACCCGGCGCCACATCGCAAGTTCTACCACGAACTGGCCACCACCTGGCGCCGCTTACAGACCAACATGTACCAGCACGGCACTCTACTACATGGAATACATCCTGGAGTCTACATGGAGCTGGTGGACTGTCCTCGCACGCCCAGACCAGCTCCGTGTCATCTACTCTCGCTTAACATCCTGGAAGGCGGTGCTGTCCAACCCGACCCAACAGGGCCGCGAGGGCAGCTGACGCCCACGGTTTCCTGGACTGGGGTAGCCGGCCAGAAGAAATGCAACAACCACTTCAATAAACGTTTATTGAATCAATCAAATTCAAGAACCCTTTTCTTGGAACCGCAGATATTAGTCGCAGAAGTGCGCGATATTCAAGCTTTAATTTAATCTATAACACGTATATTTCTAGCGCTGATTAGGACGTATAAGAAAACCCAGAGCGACAGTTTTATCATCGGTCCTATTTCGAGCTAAAAATCTATCTCCGTGTCATGGATCACCGACTAGCCCGAACGAACGCTTTGTTTTTTCTATTCTTGCCTATAAGCACTAATACGAAAAAAAAAAAACCAACAAGATTCATGAGCCTAACATTATTTGTAAGCTTCCGCGCCCAAATCGAATTTGATTTCCGAGACACTGCTTTGAAATTATTGGTTGCTGATAAGAAACACACTGCGACTGCGGGCGCGCGCTTCTTCTGTTATGGCGAAACCAGTGCGGGTTCCGTGTTACGAAAGCCAATTCAAGGCATGCACATTACGTTCTTGAAATGCCCGCTTCCTATTTCGTTTCGCTTCGAACAGATATTTAGGAAGAAATCGCATGGAGTATATAGCGCAATTCAGAACTTGTTCATGATTATAAACAAAACACAGCGCTAACAGAAGGGACGAAGAATGAAAAGGACAACACTCCTTCGTCCCTATAGAGTTAGCGCAGTGCTTTTTTTTTTTTTTTACAGCCCCGAACATAATCCAACTGGCCCAATTTGCAGTTCTAATTCAGATCTTGTCGGTGGGCCAGTTGGTGCATCTTAATTGCAGCGTGAAGCGCGCAACACAAGCACATTATAGAGCGCGCAAAAAGGTGAACGCCGAAGAAAGCGCCATTTTGTCTACAACCACAAACACTACCATCAGTCCTTTGTTTCCCGTTGCGCTGGGCGCATCATCATGAATGGCCAACTAGCCCGGTCTCGCACCTTGCGTCCAATAATCTTGGTCATTCCTCCGTCATTACATCTTAATCGTGCCGTCATTCAATCGTGATTATATGGCGCATTTGTAATGCCATTGTCCTCATATATACAGTCGTCATTGTACAGTTGTCATACGGTCGCCGTCACGCCAACGTCGGCATTCACTCGTCATCATCACAGTGTCCGTCTGCCGTGGTCATCGCGTTGTCATTATAATACTATATACCTTGTTCACTTCAGAATTGCCATAGCACCATCCGCTGCGCCAGTGTACGTTTGTGAAGACGGCGAGCGCTCGAACCGGAGATCTGGGAGCGTTTAACGAGAACGGCATAAGACATCCTTTGCACTGAAATATTACGGAGGAAGCAGGACCTTCGGACCACTAAGATATTCGGAAAGAGCGGGAGCGAGAAGGTCTAGCCAAACACAACAGCTGACGCTTAAGCATTCGCGGAACACACTCGTAACAATCGTCTGAGATATCTAGATTGTACATAACTATGGGCAGGTTCCACATTTTTAGACTGCACTATGTTCGGGATGGGCGCGCATTTTTTAGAATGCACATATTCACGGTATCGGCCACATTTTCAGACTGCACGAACCCAATGGCAAAGACACACATTACTAGGCTGTAATACCTTAGGGATGGGCCAACGTTTTAGAGTGCACAGACCACGACAATAGCCCACATTATTAGACTGCATTCCTTGCAGGATCGGAACACATTTTCAGACTGCACATGACCTCGGAAACGGCTTTATAATGCACGACCTTCAGGATTAGCGCACATGTTTTGACTGCACAATATTCAGGATCGGCCAAAGAAAAAGGCTAGAAACACGTACCTGATACAGAGAAGTGGGGGTAACTCGCCAAGACTGCAATGATTGGCTAATAGGCTTTTAATTTATTAACCTTGGGGAATGTGTTGCAATAGAGAAATTGAAGCTACGCAATATACATAGTGACGTCACGTTTGCTTAGCTGGGACCATTTAGGCTATAGCACTATTTTCGAGATATCTGCCGCCAAAACTCAGCTAAAAAGTACAGCGGCCTCCCAGTGAAGCTTGTTCCAAAACGTTGTCTGTAAGTCCAATTGATTTCGTTGTGATGGCACCCTGCCGACGCCAAGTGGCGTAGAGTAGCAGGCACGGGACGGCAGGAAACAGTGTGTGGCATGCGGGGAGCGCGCAACAACGATGAGTGAGTGAAGTTAATAGGCGGAGAAAGCCGCGTGCGGTGCGGCGGGACGGAACGCAGACGGCTTGCGTGTGCGCGTGCGCCGAGGATTTCCCAAAATAAAGAGCGTACTTGACATCGTAGTACGTTTTAAGCACATTCCGATATATCGTGCCAATGGTGTTTGCTTGTCGAGATAATCGACCTGAACAGGCCGAAATTGTGGTGTATACGCACTCCGCAGTTATTTCAACATCTGCTCGAACTATATGTATAAAAAATAAAAACAACGCACGCGGTATAAAAGCCTTTACGATATCCGTTTCGAAAAATCGACGAAGTTTTGCTTACCAAACGTATACGATTTTCACGCTAAAAAATACGCGAGTTAATGGGCTCGACCGAATCCCCGAATGGTGGTAAAACAAATCTGTCGCACTGTGCTATGATTACTATACCTCCGATGGCGAAAGGCCGTCTATTGACTTTGCATTGTGACGAGCGCTGTTTTCATTTTTCATGACCGAGTTGAACAGCGCTCGCGTCAGCGTGTTTCTTTTTTTTTTTTTTTTTTTTTTTTTGCCGACTATAGTCGCGTTTAGGGCCTTGTCCAGAGTGACATCAGGCAGCACAGTATAGTCGAACGATGCCTTTCGTGCACAGAAATATCGCCTTGCGGTGTAGAGTTCGGCAAAGGCTCAGTTCTTCGGCGTAAAAGCCGCGAACCGCATCGGACAGCGCCCCTTTTGTTGAGGCGTATAAAGCGAGGTCTCTCACCGTGGTGTCGGCTGGCACCGGGGCGGCTGGCTCCTCCCGGTAGAGCGGCGTGCAGATCTCGTCGCGACAGACGATTCCCGGCTTGCGGCCTTCGTCGCCGCACGGGTGTCGCGCCAGCTTGGGCTGCACGTGGCGGCTGAACACGTCCCACCTGCGGTGGACGACGCCGTGCGTCATAGGTGAACTGTAAATTGTTGCTCGCTTATAATGGGACGCAAGAGAGGATATGGTCAGTTAGTTGAGACATTAGTTAGGATATTAGTCAGTCTAGAATGACGCATTATTATCATAAAGGTCCCAACACCCTCATTGTGGAAGTTTCCTATACTCAACACTTCACCTCGTGGCTCGAGGAAGGGGATGGCAGCGCCGCCCCTCGACAGAAGCGGTCACTGCGCTTCAATGACACCACACGACGATTCTTAAGAAGCCTGACAACTTCTTGACTCGAGGAGCGGCGCTATATGCTCAACTCGGTGTAATGAAGAGCTTCGAGTCGAGGATCATTTGAGAATATGAGAGGATAAGTTTGTTAATTTCGCGGTAATACGTTGATTTTAGAGGAGAAAATGAAGGCAAAAAAATATTTCACATCTCGAATTTCGCGTCGGAACCCCACCGTCAGTACGTCACGGTCATGCCACGGGTTTGAAAGCAGTTCTTCGTACTCGGGCAGTTGTGGCTCAATAAAAGTGCTTGAAGCTTGTCCACTTCAGTCTCTCTCTCTCTCTCTTTTAGAATGCAACCTAGTCCATTGTTATCGATAAAAAATTAACTAGGCCCGGCGAGATGACGTCGAAGTCCATGACCTCACAATGAGCTCGTGCGGGAACTTCCAATGGTGGCGTCGCTCCTCGTCTTTTATCTTTGCGTCTTTTGTCGCTGACCAAGCGTCTTCTCGCGGTAAGAGTGGTGATTTTGTTGTTGCAGACAGGTAATTTACTAAAGCACTTCAATTTATTCATATATTTAGTGTCCTTTTCAAGAGCCATTAATGAGAAGCACAATGTTTGCTTTATTCTGGTGAGAGTTTTTCAAGCATCGATTTGCGTTTATCTGACGGTAGAGAGTCGACGATTAGTGGAGATACGAAGGGTAAGACCTCTGGGCTGTCAATTCTGCACTCGCGTCGGCGTTGATTAACCGAGCCGCCGGCCTCGGCTTGCTTCTACATAGATGAACCAATAGGCCTCGCTTCATCATTCGCTATGGAATGTACGACGCTCCGAACAGACGACAGTGCGAATTTGCTCACTTGTCTTCCGCTCCTTGCTCGAACGCATCTCGCATTTGTCTCACTGCTTGCCGGCGGCGCCAGGCGATGGGAACAATAAAGCTCTAATTTCTTGAGATTTTTCTAGAAAGCAGCCCCGGTACGGGTTAATACGAGGGCAGGGATATCGCAGTATTTTCGCATGTATGCGCCCTTTCTTGTTAAGCGCAAGCTTCTCTAAACTCGTTGAATGTTAATACTATTCGGAACCTATTCAGGAAACACTATGGTTTTGCGTTAACACATCGTGTCACAGCGGGTGCGACTCACTCTGAGTGCACATTTAATTTTTTTCCTAGTTCAGCACAGTGCGCCACAGTTGGCGAAATTGCTTGTGGTGTTTAAATGATTGTGAGTTACCTTATACGAACTATATGGCGAACTACCTCCACCGTTTGTTTGTGACGTCTAGAAGCACAGGAAAAAAAGAAAGGGAAGGAAAAAATAAGTCTGTCATTAATAGGCTAATGCATGAAACTTAACCTCGTAACTTCGTCCAAACAAGAGCTCCTTGACTCGACTATACGCCGATGCTAAATTAAGGCCAGTCCAATCAAGGCCAATTAAGGCAAGCGACTTGAAGGGTCGCTTTATCCACTTCAGCGCCATCGAACAGGCGCCCTCCACATATGCGTATCTTCGAAGGCACTCATGTCTGACTCATGAGCGCCTAGTTATGATTTTTTTTTTTGCAAAGGCAACGACGATATGTCCATCGAGTCTTTATGTACGTTGGAAATATGTGAAGCCTGGCTGACACAAATAATGGGTATTTCAGTATATTTTAGTATGATGGAGACTTAGTATAATGGGTATTTTAGTAAAAGCCCCGCACCTCGAGACGACGTTCTGTTACGCACTGGCTGCCCGCCGCAGGGTCAAGTAAGCAGAACATCGCCTCCAGGGGTGCGGCTTACTTGGCACCGGGAACGTAAGAGAGAGATGGAAATAAGTGAGCAGGAATACGAGCAAGTGCATTGTATACACGTCCGTTTTGTTTCGGCATTTCTACAGCCGAATGTTTAGTCTACCGTGTCGTAAAATGGGCCAAATTGTTCTTACTGTAATCACTATTGCCCAGTTTGAGGCTATTAACCCTAGCAAGTCCTTCCCGGTAGTGGTCGTCTAA